>NC_071106.1:997500-1265000 GCF_024256425.1 Clarias gariepinus
ACAAGAAATATAACAGAAAGACTGCATCAGACATTCCGTGGGATAAAGAGGGAATTCTTTCACTGGGAAATCTCGCCTTTAGTCACCTGGAAAACAACAACCTGATTTTTTATGCACACGATCTGGAAAAGTGTGGAATTGACCCCAGTAAAATAGCGGTGTACTCAGGAGTGTGTACTCAGGAGACTGGCAGATTCTTAGGCACAGTCTTCAGCTTTGTACATCTCAGCATTCAGGAGTTTGTTGCTGCTTTGTTCACATACGTATCTGTCAGAAATGAAAACAAGAATGTTTTTGAACGATCAGAAGAGAGCAAAGATACAGAAGTTATTGATTTGCTCAAAATGACAGTGGACAAGGCTTTGAAGAGTGAGAATGGACACTTGGACCTTTTCCTCCGCTTCCTTCTGGGTCTCTCACTGGAGTCTAATCAGAAGCTCATTCGAGGTCTGCTGACACACACAGGAAGCAGCTCTGACTGCAAAAAGGACATAGTCGAGTACATCAAGAACAAACTTGATGAAAATCCATCTCCTGAAAGATCAATCAATCTAATTCACTGTCTGAAGGAGTTAAATGATGATTCACTAGTGAAAGAAATCCAAAGCTACTTGAACTCAGATAAACTCTCTAAAGCTGAACTCTCACCTGCTCAGTGGTTTGCTCTGGTCTTTGTGTTGCTGACATCAGAGGAGGATCTGGAAGTGTTTGAGCTGCAAAAGTTCATAAGATCAGACGAATGCTTTAAGAGACTCGAGCCTGTTGTAAAGGAAGCCACAACAGCTCTGTGAGTAAAACCTGTTTCTCCTTTTAGCTTGTTATGTCCCAGTAAAGTGTGTCTATAGATGCATTGATGGCAGAAAACACTAACCATAAGACATAACACAGCGAACGTGATATCTATTTAGGCTACTGAATTAAAACTTGATGCTTGTTTCCACTGTCCACAAGTTGAAGGCAAATAGAAAAAAGCTGGCATATGTAAAGAGTAAAGAACTTCACTGTGCAGTAATGAAGATGTGATGAATAAAGACTGAAATTAACATTTGGATAAAAGTACAAAATTATTTAGACACCAGAATATCAGATACTTACCTTTATGTTTGTGAACAACTACATGAACTGTAGTATGAAGTTATCTACTTTTGACTTTTGTAATGGGCAAAACACCTGGAACTAGGTCTTACAGTACTGTAGGTAGTTCAACTAAAGATTTACTGTTAAATTCTGTTTCCAGACTCAGTGAGTGTAACCTGACAGAGAGAAGCTGCTCCGCTTTACACACAGTTCTCAGCTCAGAATCCTCCAAGCTGACTGAGGTGGATCTGAGCAGTAATCCTCTGGAGGACTCAGGAGTGAAGCTGCTTTGTGCTGGACTGAAGAGTCCAAACTGTAAACTGGAGACACTGAAGTAAGTTCATCCCTGGTACACCCATGTTATATAGAAAACAATATACAGTATTCTCACTTTAAATCTAATATAACGCCATATTACCATGAGCACTGATATAATTATCAGTTATTATACTTTATATGTCTAATGATAATAATAATTTATAATCAAAATTTAATTTAAATAATTAATATATATAAAACATTTTAATTATAAAGGTGTAACTTTACTCAAAAAACAAAATGGGTACAAGATGATGAGGTAAAATGTCAATTGTTTGACAGGTGATGAGCAAAATTACACATTACATAGGCATAAATCCTATTAAAAAGAAAAGCATTGCACTCAATATACAGTATGAGATCATCAAAAACTAAATGCTTTTGTTCTCTGTAGACTTTCAGACTGCAGTATAAGAGGGGAAGGATACACTGCTCTGGCTGAAGCTCTGAAATCATCTCACCTGATAGAGCTGGATCTCAGAGGGAACGACCCTGGAGACTCAGGAGTGAAGCTGCTCACTGATTTACTACAGGATCCAGACTGTACACTGAACACACTGAGGTGAGGAAAATATACTGGGGTTAATTACTTTAATACAAAATACAGTTTATTATTCTAAAAGAACACTAACATGATAGAATGTAAAGTACACTAATAATGTAATCTCTCTTTGTTCTCTCACTGCAGTTTGTTAAAAAGTCCTGAAGCAGAGGAAGCCTGTAAATCTCTGACTGAGGTTCTGGGTACAAACCCCTTACTGCAGAGAGAACTGGATCTGAGTGGGAAAATAAAAGGAGACTCAGGAGTGAAGCAGCTCTCTGTTCTACTGGAGGATTCACACTGCAGACCTCAGACACTCACGTGGGTATTATGGTAGTTTTTATTTGCTACTTGCTGCTATATTTATGATACTTGAACATAAAGATTGTCCTCTGTCCCCAGGCTAAAGGACTGTGGTGTTAGAGAAGCAGGCTGTTCTGCTCTGTCTTCATCTTTACAGTTAAACCCTGCACACATAAGAGAGATGGATCTGAGTGAGAATAAGTTTGGAAACTCTGGAGTGCAGAAGCTTTGTGCACTGCTGCAGCATCGACCCTGTAACCTGCAGACACTGAGGTAAAAGATTTTTTATTACATAACAGCTTCTGACTTTACATGTTGAATGAAAACACAGGCTATGTTTAGGACATACACTGAACAGCCACAACATTAACACCACCTTCAGGTGAATTTAATTTTAATTCAATTCAATTTTATTTGTATAGCGCTTTTAACAATTGGCATTGTCCCAAAGCAGCTTTACACAATCAAAAGAATTATTTAAGTTTGTATGAAATGTGAATTTGTATGAATCAAAATGGTCAGTTTGTCCCTGGTGAGCAAGCCGAGGGTGACAGTGGCAAGGAAAAACTCCCTGAGATGGTAATAGGAAGAAACCTTGAGAGGAACCAGACTCAACAGGGAACCCATCCTCATCTGGGTGATAACGGATAGCAGGAATTGATCTGCATTTATACAGTGTGTTAGTTGGCAGCCAGATCAGCATAACAGTTGATGTTAATTGATGTTAATATGGAGTCCAGTTAGTTATTGAAAACTCAGGTAGACTTGTATAAAGTTCCAGTCCTGAACTATTGAACAGTCAAGTCCTCAGAGAAACAGCTGCCAACACCAGTCAAGGCCAGAACCATCTTCTAGGTAGAGAGAATCATCCCCAGACACGAGACACATCCCAAAGAGACACACGGGGCATCCATGTGACGAGATCTCTAGCCAGAAGCGGGGCACCAGGATGGGTCAGACAGGTCCGGAGGGCAGAGGGAGTCTGGATCACTGGCAGCTCAGGAACGACATGTGTAGCTCGACAGAGAGAGAGAAAGAGAGGGGGGGGAGAGAGAGCAGAAGAGAAGAGATAACAGTTAGGTCTGGTCACAGTCACACAATGTATAATGTAAATTAATATTTACTGTAGAGTGCAAGCAGAGACTCCGGCAGGACTAACTATGACATCATAATTAAAAGGGAGAGCCAGAAGGAAACACAGACATGAGGGGGAACTGAGATGTAAAGCAAACAATCACCTCACCGTCAACAAACCTGAGTGATCAATGAGAGTGAGGAAGACAGCATCCAAACATACCAGTTCACCATAATACTCTACGTCCATGAGTCCCCCAGATCTGCTCCTTTACCTAAGGCTAATCTATTTATAAATGAATGACACTAATCAATTATATCCCAGTAAACTGGTGACAGAATCATGGACACCCAAAGCTCACCTATGCCCATGGAGACCAAAGGTCTGCCTTTCTGGTCCAATTCCACAGAAAATCCAATGCAGTACAAACTGCTGAATAAAGTCTGTGTTGACAACACTAGAAGGAGCATCCAGTGTACCACAGCCTGCCATGCACAGGGCCCAAGCCCCCTACCAGGCCTACAAGCTCCCCAGATCCCAATTTGATCAAGCCCCATGGTATACGCAAACAAGTCCGATCCACGGAGGCGCCACCCCACATCCTACCAATGTCCTGGTGCCAAACACCACAGCACAGCCCCAGAGGTTTTGTGGAGTCATGCCCCTAGGAGTCAGAGCCGCCCTAGCAGCACAAGGGGAGCCTACACAATGCTGGGCATAATATTTAGCATTTTAATGTTATGGCTATTTGATTTGTGTGTGCCTGAAATGTTCAATTTATATTGTAACAATGACACATGGTAACACTTTTAATTGAACATTAGACTTAGATTTAGATTTTTTTTTAATTCCTTAAACTCTTCAGACTTTCAGACTGCAGTATAAGAGAGGAAGGATACACTGCTCTGGCTGAAGCTCTGAAATCATCTCACCTGATAGAGCTGGATCTCAGAGGGAACGACCCTGGAGACTCAGGAGTGAAGCTGCTCACTGATTTACTACAGGATCCAGACTGTACACTGAACACACTGAGGTGAGGAAAATATACTGGGGTTAATTACTTTAATACAAAATACAGTTTATTATTCTAAAAGAACACTAACATGATAGAATGTAAAGTACACTAATGATGTAATCTCTCTTTGTTCTCTCACTGCAGTTTGTTAAAAAGTCCTGAAGCAGAGGAAGCCTGTAAATCTCTGACTGAGGTTCTGGGTACAAACCCCTTACTGCAGAGAGAACTGGATCTGAGTGGGAAAATAAAAGGAGACTCAGGAGTGAAGCAGCTCTCTGTTCTACTGGAGGATTCACACTGCAGACCTCAGACACTCACGTGGGTATTATGGTAGTTTTTATTTGCTACTTGCTGCTATATTTATCATGCTTCAACATAAAGATTGTCCTCTGTCCCCAGGCTAAAGGACTGTGGTGTTAGAGAAGCAGGCTGTTCTGCTCTGTCTTCATCTTTACAGTTAAACCCTGCACACATAAGAGAGATGGATCTGAGTGAGAATAAGTTTGGAAACTCTGGAGTGCAGAAGCTTTGTGCACTGCTGCAGCATCGACCCTGTAACCTGCAGACACTGAGGTGGGTTTTGGGTTCTGATGTTAAACATTTACTCCATTAAGGTTTGTCATAAATGTGTAATGTTTAATACTTGAAGAACATTAATGCAGCGTCTTTTTTACTTCTTGAGGATTTGGATTTACTCAAGTGGTATTATTGTAGAAATTAATAATTATATCACAAATTATAGGCGAAGTTGAACATAATATGCCATTAAACAAATATTATTTAAAGTAATGCTCTCTCTTAGGCGCCCATTGACAGCAAGCGACAGAGCTCATAAACGTGTCGAGCTCAAACTGTAAATACTGATATGTATTTGTTTTTCATTTTCTTCTCTTCTTCAATGATGGTACTTTTTCGACTGTGCTTTCTCCATTCAGTATTATAATTATTATTAGTAGTAGTGCTCCAAATTTATTATTGTAACGCACCTGTGTGTGTGTGCAAAAAGACTACAAAGATGTATGATATGTTAGCCTAAAACATTATTGTTTTATTGTGTTTATGCGCTTCAAATATACACTAAACATTAAACACTGTCTTGTGCAAAGTGAAAGTGAGTTGCGCGTGCGGCTTTTTCATCAAAAGGCTGATAAATGCGTGCGCAGATATGAGCAGATTTATCGATAAAACAACAGACATAAAATGAAAAAAATAACCACAAAAATATGTACTACTCTCTGAATACAACGCGACAGCACGCAGAATCCCCGGGCTTTGACTGCACTTCATTCGTTAGTACTGTAGTAGTACACTAAAAAAATTGCTGGGTTTCCATAAACACATTGTTGGGTTGTTTATGCTGCGTCAAAATTCTGTGTTATTTCGGGTACTTTAATCACACTGTTGGGTTGCTTTCGCTATGAAGACTAAAAGTGCTGCATGATTAAACTCAATGCAAAAAAACAAAAAAACAAAAAAGAAACTTTTCCGTTTTGTCCCTAGACCTTTTGTATAAGTGGCATTTTAATTCAAATCCAACATTTTAATGTTTAGTGATCTGTGCATGGGCGTCAACTCGCACGTTTTGCGACATTCCATTGTCATTCGTACCATATATATATATATATATATACATAAATAAAATGAAAATATTATGTATAAAGTTAAAAAATAAATGTATATATTCGTTTTTAATTAAATTCTTAACATTTTAATGGTTAGTGATTGTTCCAGACATTTACACAATTTTTTAGGGAAGAGATTGGCTTGTACAGGCTACTATACGCTGATCAGCAGTCGGCACCCTGCCGTAACCAGCAGATCAAAGGAGCAGTTATCTGCTATCACACACAATCTCTCCGTTCAGATACACCGTGCAGGAAACAACTTTACTTTGTAATACACCTGACCATAAATGAAAAAGAATATTTAGGCCTAACAAGATGCTTTAAAATTAATCTAAAATTCATTCATCGGCGTGTATAAACCCACAGCTTTAACAAAAGGCAGTATTTTGATCAAAAGGATGATAAACGTGTGTGAAAAAATGCAGACATGAAGGACTATACTCGACAAGAAAATATAGAATAAGAATCATATTTTAAATAAGATAATTATTTAAATAATAAAATTTTATCAAATATAAACTTTATCTAAAAGCCAGACCGACCAAATTTCTCATTCACAAGGCCATTTTCACCTCTGTGTGGCATCTTACCTTCTTCTTACAACACTCAACAGACGTCTGGGGACCGAGGAGACCAGTTTCTCAAGTTTAGAAATAGGAATGCTCTCCCATTCTTGTCTAATACAGGCCTCTAACTGTTCAATCGTCTTGGGCCTTCTTTGTCACACCTTCCTCTTTATGATGCACCAAATGTTCTCTATAGGTGAAAGATCTGGACTGCAAACTGGCCATTTCAGTACCCGGATCCTTCTCCTCGCAGCCATGATGTTGTGATTAATGCAGAATGTGGTCTGGCATTATCTTGTTGAAAAATGCAGAGTCTTCCCTGAAAGAGATGACGTTTGGATGGGAGCATATGTTGTCTGCATTGATGGTGCCTTTCCAGACATGCAAGCTGCCCATGCCACACGCACTCATGCAACCCCATACCATCAGAGATGCAGGCTTCTGAACTGAGCGTTGATAACAACTTGGGGTGTCCTTGTCCTCTTTGGTCCGGATGACATGGCGTCCCAGATTTCCAAAAAGAACTTCGAATCGTGACTCGTCTGACCACAGAACAGTCTTCCATTTTGCCACACTCCATTTTAAATGATCCCTGGCCCAGTGAAAACGCCTGAGCTTGTGGATCTTGCTTAGAAATGGCTTCTTCTTTGCACTGTAGAGGTTCAGCTGGCAACGGCGGATGGCACGGTGGATTGTGTTCACTGACAATGGTTTCTGGAAGTATTCCTGAGCCCATTCTGTGACTTCCTTTACAGTAGCACTCCTGTTTATGGTGCAGTGTCGTTTAAGGGCCCGGAGATCACGGGCATCCAGTATGGTTTTACGCCCTTGACCCTTACGCACAGAGATTGTTCCAGATTCTCTGAATCTTTGGATGATGTTATGCACAGTTGATGATGATAACTGCAAAGTCTTTGCAATTTTTCGCTGGGTAACACCTTTCTGATATTGCTCCACTATCTTTCTGCGCAACATTGTGGGACTTGGTGATCCTCTACCCATCTTGGCTTCTGAGAGACACTGCCACTCTGAGAAGCTCTTTTTATACCCAATCATGTTGCCAATTGACCTAATTAGTGTAAATTGGTCTTCCAGCTCCTCGTTATGCTCAAATTTACTTTTTCCAGCCTCTTATTGCTACTTGTCCCAACTTTTTTGGGATTTGTTGACACTATGAAATTTTAAATCAACATATTTTTCCCTTAAAATGATACATTTTCTCAGTTTAAACTTTTGTTCAGTGATTTATGTTCTATTTTTAATAAAATATTAGAAGTTGGCACCTCCACATCATTGCATTCAGTTTTTATTCACGATTTGTATAGTGTCCCAACTTTTTTGGAATCCGGTTTGTACACAATTCATCATTGTACTTGGCCTGGCCTTCCATGCGCCATCTGGCGGATATTCAGTGAAGCACAAAACATTTATTTAAATTCCTGAATGTTGCCATGTCATTTACATTTACATTTACATTTAGGCATTTGGCAGACGCTCTTATCCAGAGCGACTTACAAAAAGTGCTTTAATGTTTACAACATTGGATACATACTTACACTGGGTTAACTAGGTTAATAACTAAGTACGCGGCACGCGTGTGTGTGTGTGTGGTGAAATGTGTACTGGCATAACATTTTTTGCCCCCAACTTATGATATAAATAATGCTATTAAATGTTCTCTCTGTAGACTTTCAGACTGCAGTATAAGAGAGGAAGGATACACTGCTCTGGCTGAAGCTCTGAAATCATCTCACCTGATAGAGCTGGATCTCAGAGGGAACGACCCTGGAGACTCAGGAGTGAAGCTGCTCATGAATTTAAAGAAAGACCCAAAATATAAACTGAACACACTGAGGTGAGGAAAATGTACTGGGGTTATTTACTTTAATATAAAATACAGTTTATTATTCTAACAGAACACTAAAACTGAGATGATTCTTTAATAATCAAACACGATAATGTTACACATAATTAAATACTCTGCCGAGAACGTGGGGTTGCACAGGTCAGTGTACTCTTAGTGCCAGTCTCAAGCCTGAACAAACTGGGGTGGCAGGAAGGGCATCAGGTGTAAAACCACCAAATCAAATATGCAGACCTGACAATCCATTGTGACCCTGAAACCCAAACCTACAGATGAATACATTTTTTAATTGTTAAGACATAACTGTCTGTTTATTTAAAAAAATAAAAAATAATCTAAAGCTGCCCTTCTATATGGTCTATTAATACCAGTCTGTTACTCTGGAAGCAGTATTGACTTTTTATCGATTTTTTTTTTTCTTCAGTTTTTTGAAACAGGATGCTGCACAGGAGGCCTGTAAATGGTTAACATCAGTTGTGGGTCAAAACCCTTTACTCCTAAAAGAGCTGGATCTGAGCAGGAAGGAAATCGGGGACTCAAAGATTAAGGAGCTCTCAGTCCTCCTGAAAGACTCTCACTGCAAATTTCAGAAAATTAAGTAAGTATGAAAATAAAATGCAGTTATATCTCTATAATGTTTATATTTTTTATGTTACGGATGCATCGCTTTTCTTGTGCAAAGTGATGAAAATGGCTTCTTCTAGGCCGTAGGGTTCCTGAGATATGGGCGTTTACCAAACAAATCCTCTTAACACTAACATGGGAATTTGGGGAACTCGTCAGTCCGATTCCTTAGATAAGTGATAGTCCACCATTTGGTACGACCTTCAATAACAATACTACCAATAATACCTAGAGACAGTTCCTGGAGAAATTACAAAGTAATGGCTGACCTTGTGCTCTGATCCCTGATGGGATTAACACATCACAAGCTGCAGATTTGTATTACGTTTGTTGTTTATTATATTCGCCTGTATTAGACTTTATATTTGTGGAATGTCGTTTGTTTTTGGTTCAGTTTTTGGGTCCCCAAAAAGAAAAGAATCCAAATGGTGCATTTTGTTGACTTCATTTGCACAAAGACACTTTGTTCTATGCATATTTGCACACCATCTTTCTTACAAAATATCAAAATTTCTCAATTTCTTAAATGCTCTTGTACAGTACAGTATATTTCTATTTGTACAGTATATTTCTTAGTACAGTATATTTCAATTTGTACAGTATATTTCTATTTTTATGTACAGCATGTTTCTATTTTTATTTTTAGTTCTATTTTTCCTAGTTTAATTTAATTTTTCTATTTAATTTTTCTATCGTATTTCTTTTATTCATATTTATTTCTTATTGTAAGCTTTAATTCTCTTTTAGGGTCACTGGCAGTCGTATAAGCATTTCACTACATTTCGTACTGTGTATGACTGTGCATGTGACAAATAAAATTTGAGTTTGAATTTGAATATTCCGTACACTTGGGAGACCTTGATAAATGTTTTGAGATATGGCTGTATAGTCCTAAAGTGGAAAAACAGGAATTCTGGAAGAAACATGGGTGAGACTCTTTAGAAAAGTAATCACAGACCATTTCTGGAATGACTCAAGTTAATTATCAACATTTCTGGACAACAAAAGTACAATAATAAAGGGAGCCTTACTACTACTACTACTAATAATAATAATAGTGGTGTGTGTGTGTTTTGTAAGTATTATTCACTTTATTTTTTTCTTTTTGACTTTTTTTGTTTTGTACAGTATTTATTTTATGGGATTTGATGACAGAGTTCCAACTGATCTGAGTTTAACTGGCATCTTAAATATTTATAATATTTTTATATTTTCCTAAATAATGTTCTTTAATTAATTAATATTATAATGATTTGTCCAAACAATAATGAACTCGTATTTTTTTTCTACATATTTATTTATTAAACATTTTATTTTAGAATTTATTTATTTATTTATTTATTTAATACATTTAAATTTTAAATATATTTTAAATAGCAAATCATCTATGAACCTGTACTGGTCCACGACCTCATAAATGCTCTCCAGAATGAATGAGCACTAATTTTCACAGAAACACTCTAAAATCTTGTGGACGGCCTTCCAAAAAGAGGGGAAGCTGTTAAAGCTGCAAAAGGGGACATTATCCATATTGAAGTTCATGTATTTGGATACAGTGTCATTGCAGGTGTTGCCAAATAGTTTTGTCCATACTGATTTTCTGTATAATGAAACTGGGGAGTTTCCAGACCATGGAATCCAAAATGTTTGTTTTGTTCCCCGAGCCACTTATTTACCACTTTCGCCTCATGGCGAGGAGCTCCATCATGCTGCAAAAGGGGACATTATCCATATTGAAGTTCATGTATTTGGATACAGTGTCATTGCAGGTGTTGCCAAATAGTTTTGTCCATACTGATTTTCTGTATAATGAAACTGGGGAGTTTCCAGACAATGGAATCCAAAATGTTTGTTTTGTTCCCCGAGCCACTTAGTTATCACTTTAGCCTCATGGTGAGGAGCTCCATCATGCTGGCAAAGGCATTGTTCATCACCAAACTGTTCTTGGATGGTTGAGAGAAGTTGCTCTCAGAGGATGTTTTTGTAGCATTCTTTATTCATGGCCGTGTTCTTAGACAAAATTGAGAGTGATCCCACTCCCTGGCCCTGAGATGTAACCTCATACATGAATGGTCTCAGGATGCTTTAATGTTGGCCTGACACAGGACTGATAGTAGTAATGTTTGTGTCGTTCTCAAAACTTTTGGCCATGTGTGTATGTAGATGTGCTAATATAATATTCCATATTTAGGCTGAATAACTGTAACCTGACTGAGGAGAGCTGTTCAGCTTTAGCCGGCGCTCTCAGATTAAAGTCCTGTAGTGTGAGAGAGCTGGAGCTGAGTAACAACAGTCTGAGGGATTCAGGAGTCTCTAAGCTTTCTGATGGACTGAAAAGTCCTGACTGTAACCTGAAGATCCTGAGGTAACTTCATGTCCCATCAAGTGATTAAGAACTAGATTTAAAAATGACCCAGTAGGTGTTGGACATTATAGAGTTTAATCTTAATCCTGATTTTATATTTAGGCTTAACACATGTGATTTAGAGGAGGAGAGCTGTTCAGTTCTAGCTGAAGTTCTCAAATCAAAGAATTTCCACCTGAGAGAGCTGGAGCTGAGTAACAACAGTCTGAGGGATTCAGGAGTCTCTCAGCTTTCTGCTGGACTGAAGAATAAACAGTGTAAACTCAGAACACTCAGGTGAAGGAACATCTGAACTTAATGCTGTAATAACTTTAACCTCCTGGTGTAGGCATACCAGACTCAACTGTTTATTCTAATATATAATATGTACAAATATTCAAAACACAACAGAATTGTGCACCAGTCTGTGAAAACATTTACATTAAATCATATGTAGAATTGTTTAATGTAGAAAACAGCGAATCACAGAAATGACTTTAGCTGGGTTTTTACAGAATGGATCACACTTGTGTGGAATAAAACATAAATAATAAATTAATAATCCATAATGCAGTAATTAAAAATTGAGTCTCAGTGTTCATGGTGTAAATATTAAGTGTCACATTGATATTATTAGTAATTATAACATAACTGTTAAAGAAATAAATTAAAACACTAGACTGTTATTTAATAAGTGATAATAAAGCTGTTGATTGTTCTCCTTCTGTGCTTGTACAGACTGTGTGAGTGCAGTGTAACAGCTGAAGGCTGCGCTGCTTTAACTACAGCTCTGGGAGAAAATCCCTCACACCTCATAGAGCTGGATCTGAGCGGGAATAACGCAGGAGACTCGGGAATAAAGCAGATCTCTAATCTACTACAGAATTCACACTGCGTCCTGCAAACACTCAGGTACGTGTTTATTATTTAATGACACATGACAGTATCATTAAATGCTTTTTTTAATTCAGTACAAAACGTTTTTTATTTAGTACTCAGTAGATGTTTGTATAAAATGTAGGCAAATAAATGTCTATTGTGTACCGTGTCTAAAATATTCAGGATATATAAATAATATGCAATGTTTTACGTATTTTTTTTAGAGTAAGTGACAATAATATAACAGAGGAAGGATACACTGCTCTGGCTGAAGCTCTGAAATCATCTCACCTGATAGAGCTGGATCTCAAAGGGAACGACCCTGGAGACTCAGGAGTGAAGCTGCTCACTGATTTACTACAGGATCCAGACTGTACACTGAACACACTGAGGTGAGGAACTAATTTGAAATTAATTATTATGAACCATTTTATAATATACAAATCATGGATTGACTTCTATGTTTTATCTTATTGAATTAAGTTGAATTTTTATTTGTTTGCATGCTATACGCTGTAAACTGTAAAATAATTTTAACGCTACATTTTAAAGTTTAGTGTATCTACATTGTAAGGATACTTGTTTGTTGTTTTAATGTTTTAGTTATCAGGAATGGAAGTAATGGCAAGTTAACAATAAATCGGCGCATTAGAGCAATATAATACCTGAATGCAGACATTAAATTTATATTTCAGTATAAACATAATTTCAGCAATAATAAAAAAAAGAAAATCTGAAAATAAGAGCATGTATAAGTGATCTTAGTTAACCAAAGACTTTAAGACACCATCATTTAAAATACACCAAAGCTTCTCCGTAAACTTTCTTTACTAAGCATGTACAGTATGTCCTGACTTAAAATGTGAGTTTTTATCACACACGATCTTCTTCCTTTCTCTCTCTGCAGGTTGGTGAAGACTGGTGCTGCACAGGAAGGCTATGATTTACTTTCTAGAGTTCTGGGTGAGAACCCCTTACTGCAGAGAGAACTCAATGTGAGTGAGAAAATCCACGGAGACTCCGAGGTGAAGCAGCTCTCTGCTCTACTGGAGGATTCACACTGCAGAGCTCAGATACTCAGGTTACTGTTCATTCATTATTACCTTACAGTTACATTAATACACTCTAGTGCAGTCCTTTAAGAATATTATAACTGGGATTAATGTTAAACTGTGTGTTACTTATATTTTACATTAAACTAATGTTCTCTGTCTGTATTCAGGGTAAATAAGGTCAGTATGACGGCTGCAGGTTTTGCTGCTCTGACATCAGCTCTGTGTTTAAACCCGTCACACCTGAGAGAGCTGGAGCTGAGTGAGAATAAACTGGGAGGATCAGGAGTGAAGGAGCTCTGTGATGTGCTGAAGAACCAACAGATCAGACTCAGCAAACTGGGGTTCGAGACTGTTATTAATTATAATCACAATAATTAAATTCTAAGTATTTCACTGCATATCGAACTGTGTATGACTGTGCATGTGACAAATAAAATTTAAATTTGATTTGAATAATTACGGAAATTAAAATTCAGAGCATGAAGGAAACGTAAACACACCAAATTCTTCTTCTCCACAGGTTGTGTAAGTGCAGTCTAACTGAGGGTGATTGTGCTGCTGTTGTATCAGCTCTGTGTTTAAACCCCTCACACCTGAAGGATCTGGACCTGAGTGAGAATAACATTGGAGACACAGGAGTGAAGCGTCTCTCTGATCTACTGCAGAACACAAACTGCACTCTGGAGAAACTCAGGTACATTATTTTTAGTCTGATTATATATATAGTGGAACCTTGGATTGCGAGCATAATTCGTTCCAGACTTGTGCTTATATATAAAAACCCTCATATATCAAAGAATTTTCCTATAAGAAATAATAAAAACTCAGATAATTTGTTTCACAACCCCAAAAAATTAATATCCAAAAATAATTAATACAAAATACATAGTAAAAAAATATATTTACCTACACTTTACCTTTAAAAAAAGTAAAAGTAAATTCAGACATATGTGTTTTTATTAGTGTGTTTGTGCTGAAGCTAAAGTAATGACGAGGAATGAATCTCTCCCCTCTTATTTGAGAGGATGGAAGGCTAATTTGTGAGACGACGTTCACTCACACACACTCAGCCTAACCCTAACACTCACACACACACACACACACACACATAAAACAAATTAACCTGCACTGTACCTTTGTAAATTGTGACAGAGCAGTGTTTTTGTTAGAGTTTCTGTGTGTGTGTGTGTGTGTGTGTGTGTTAGGGTTAATAACACTTATGCCTGTGCACACACACCCTAACAGAATCGCTCTTTTTGTCAGAGAGAGAGAAAAACAGAATCTTTAACTTGAACGATCACTAAAAAACACAGACAAAGTTATTGGTCAAAGTTAAAGGTAAAGTGCAGGTTTATATGTTCTATTTTTACTTTAGATTTTGTATTAATTCTTTTTCTGTATTTATTTTTTTGGGTTTGTGGAACCAAGAGGGAAATAAACAGAAAGAGGAAAAGAAGTGAGTGCATGTGTTGTTGGAAGCAGTGTCCAGCTGGCATGTTGGCACAAGGCTGTCGAGTGATGGCAGTGGCAGAGTGGCGTAGTGGGCTCATGCAGACAGCAGCTATCCTGACAGGGGAGGGGCATTAACATCAAAGCAGCAGCCAGTTTGTTTTTGGCGGCTGAGTCGCGATGTCTCGCTTTAAACTAAAGTGAAAGTGCTGGGACAAATGCGCAATCCTCCATTAGCTGACCCTCGGCAGGCTGCTGAGTAAGGGTGTACAATCCACACATTCCTAAAAGTCCACGAGGTGCACTACAGGGCCTTCAAAATGTACCACTATTTCTGCTGAACCCGGAAATAAGCTCCATGCCTCCCTTTTAAATTTCCCAGAGTCCTTAGTGGTTAATCTTACAGGAAGCTGGTCAGGGTTGATGGAAAGATGGATGGAGCCAAAACCAGGGCAATCTTAGAAGAATAGCTGTTAGAGTCTGCAAAAGACTGGGGCAGAGCTTCACCTTCCAGTAGCCAGAGCTACAATAGAACGGTTTAGATCAAAGCAGTGGAATGGTTTAAGTTCATGTGTTAGAATGGCCCAGTCACAATCCAGACCTAAATCCTATTGAGAATCTGTGTGCTGTTCATGGACGCTCTCCATCCAATCTGACTATTTTGCAAAGAAGAATGGGCAAAAACATACCGCAAAATACTTTTCAAATATTTATTTGTAATAAATGTTGAAAATCATTTTCCTTCCCCTTCATAATTATGTGCCACTTTGTGTTGGTCTATTACATAAAATCCCCCCAAAAATACATTTATATTTGTGGTTGTAGCATGAAAATGTGAAAAAGTTCAAAGGGTATAAATACTTGATATATATATATATATATACAGATAGATATAGATATATATATATATGTATATATATATATATATATATATATATATATATATATACAGTGGTGTAAAAAACTATTTGCCCCCTTCCTGATTTCTTATTCTTTTGCATGTTTGTCACACAAAATGTTTCTGATCATCAAACACATTTAACTATTAGTCAAAGATAACACAAGTAAACACAAAATGCAATGTTTTTAAATGATGGTTTTTATTATTTAGGAAGAAAAAAAAATCCAAACCCACATGGCCCTGTGTGAAAAAGTAATTGCCCCCTGAACCTAATAACTGGTTGGGCCACCCTTAGCAGCAATAACTGTAATCAAGCGTTTGCGATAACTTGCAACGAGTCTTTTACAGCGCTCTGGAGGAATTTTGGCTCACTCATCTTTGCAGAATTTTTGTAATTCAGCTTTATTTGAGGGTTTTCTAGCATGAACCGCCTTTTTAAGATCATGCCACAACATCTCAATAGGATTCATGTCAGGACTTTGACTAGGTCACTCCAAAGTCTTCATTTTGTTTTTCTTCAGCCATTCAGAGGTGGATTTGCTGGTGTGTTTTGGGTCATTGTCCTGCTGCAGCACCCAAGATCGCTTCAGCTTGAGTTGACGAACAGATGGCTGGACATTCTCCCTCAGGATTTTTTGGTAGACAGTAGAATTCATGGTTCCATCTATCACAGCAAGCCTTCCAGGTCCTGAAGCAGCAAAACAACCCCAGACCATCACACTACCACCACCATATTTTACTGTTGGTATGATGTTCTTTTTCTGAAATGCTGTGTTACTTTTACGCCAGATGTAACGGGACACGCACCTTCCAAAAAGTTCAACTTTTGTCTCGTCGGTCCACAAGGTATTTTTCCAAAAGTCTTGGCAATCATTGAGATGTTTTTTAGCAAAATTGAGACGAGCCTTAATGTTCTTTTTGCTTAAAAGTGGTTTGCGCCTTGGAAATCTGCCATGCAGGCCGTTTTTGCCCAGTCTCTTTCTTATGGTGGAGTCGTGAACACGGACCTTAATTGAGGCAAGTGAGGCCTGCAGTTCTTTAGATGTTGTCCTGGGGTCTTTTGTGGCCTCTCGGATGAGTTGTCTCTGAGCTCTTGGGGTAATTTGGGTCGGCCGGCCACTCCTGGGAAGGTTCACCACTGTTCCATGTTTTTGCCATTTGTGGATAATGGCTCTCACTGTGGTTCGCTGGAGTCCCAAAGCTTTAGAAATGGCTTTATAACCTTTACCAGACTGATAGATCTCAATTACTTTTGTTCTCATTTGTTCATGAATTTCTTTGGATCTTGGCATGATGTCTAGCTTTTGAGGTGCTTTTGGTCTACTTCTCTGTGTCAGGTAGCTCCTATTTAAGTGATTTCTTGATTGAAACAGGTGTGGCAGTAATCAGGCCTGGGGGTGACTACAGAAATTGAACTCAGGTGTGATAAACCACAGTTAAGTTATTTTTTAACAAGGGGGGCAATCACTTTTTCACACAGGGCCATGTAGGTTTGGATTTTTTTTCTCCCTTAATAATAAAAACCATCATTTAAAAAATGCATTTTGTGTTCAATTATGTTATCTTTGACTAATAGTTAACGGTGTTTGATGATCAGAAACATTTTGTGTGACAAACATGCAAAAGAATATGAAATCAGGAAGGGGGCAAATACTTTTTCACACCACTGTATATACACACACACAGAGTCAGCCAAAAAAAAAATTTTTAAAGAAAAACTGAGTATATAAATGTATAAATATATATATATTTTTTTTCTCAACAATATTTTTATTGATTTTATAACAGGGATATTACAGGGTAGACATGTAATGTTAAAAACCTCCTTATAAATCCCTATAACACCCACCCCACCCCTCCCTAGCTCCAAGCCAGCTTTACAAGTACAAGGAAAGGCTAGACGCCAGGCACAACAAAGGAGAGAAACTAAAAAAAGAAAAAAGAACCTGGAGCTGGAAGTCTTTTAGTTTTGTGTACAACAACAAAAAGAGAAAAGAGAACAAACAAACAAACGATTAAATAAAAAAGGAATCAAACTATAAATGTATATGAAAAAAGCGAAGGAAGGGCCCCCACACCTGTTGGAATTTTAAGTCTGGATAATGGATTGAGTAGTGGATCTTCTCCAGGGACAGACAAGACATAATATCTCTGAGCCACTGGGCGTGAGTGGGTGAAGTGGCATCCTTCCATTTGAATAAAAGAGAACGCCTGGCCAGGAGTGTCGCAAAAGATAACAAACGCTGTTTAGCTGGAGTTAAACGCTTGTCTTCCTCTCCAGTGACACCAAAGAGAGCGATCAGAGGATCTGGTTCAAGGTTACATTTCAATATGTACGACAAGGTTTTAAAAACATCCCTCCAGAATTTTTCCAAATTCGGGCATGTCCAGTACATATGAATAAGAGACGCCTCTCCACTTTTACATTTCTCACAACAAGGATCAATGTCTGGGTAAAAACGGGAAAGTTTAAGTTTGGAGAAATGAGCCCTGTGTACAACCTTAAACTGTAATAAAGAGTGGCGAGCACATAAGGAAGTTGAATTGACAAGTTTAAGAATTGAATTCCAAGTATCATCTGACAGCGAGAGATTTAAATCTTTCTCCCAAGCAGTTTTAATTTTACTTAAAGGGGTGTAACTCAAACCCATCAATCCACCATAAATAGTGGATATTAGGCCTTTACGCAGCGGGGACAAACATAGGAGATTATCTATAATATTTGCAGCAGGAGCTTCAGGGAAGTTCGGTATTAAAGAGCGAATGAAGTGTCTTACTTGCAGGTATCTGAAAAAGTTTGAATTGGGTAGGTTAAACCTTTCAGAAAGCTGCTCAAACGATGCAAACTTATGGTCAACAAACAGATCTTTGCAAAGCTTGATACCCTTGTTGTACCATTCCTGAAACACTGAGTCATGTAAGGAGGGTTGGAAGAGATGGTTAGAGACAATAGGACTGGACCGAGAGAAGCCCAGAAGACCGCAGTGCTTTCTGAACTGAGCCCATACTCTCAAGGTGTGCCTAACAACTGAGTTATTGATTAATTTTATTGAGGGGATGGGGAGTGCAGATCCAAGGAGTGCAGAGACAGAGAGATTTTTGACAGACTTTATCTCCATTTCCACCCAGGCAGGCCGATTAGGTTGGTTATGAAAATATGCCCAAAAGATGACAGATCGAATGTTTGCTGCCCAGTAGTAAAAGCGAAAATTAGGCAGAGCCATGCCACCGTCTCTTTTAGATCTTTGAAGTACGGACTTATTTAATCGTGGATGTTTACCTTTCCAAAGGTAAGAGGATATAATTGAGTCTAAAGCACCAAAGTAAGATTTGGGAATGAAAACAGGTACAGACTGAAAGAGATATAAAAATTTAGGAAGAATACTCATTTTAATGGCATTAATGCGGCCCACCAGGGACATGGACAGTGGTGACCATTTTTCCAAGTCCTTTTTAGTTTGGGTTAACAACCTAGTAAAATTTTCTTTAAAAAGGTGTTTATGTTTCCTTGTGATTGTAATACCGAGATAGGTAAACTGATTTTTCACTATCTTGAATGGAAAATTGTACATACCAGTTGTTACTGCTGTATTATTAAGCAGAAAAAGTTCACTTTTGTGCAAATTCAATTTATACCCTGAAAAGTAGCTAAATTCACTAAGCAATGACAGCACAGGTGGAAGGGAGGAGATTGGATTTGATATAAAAAGTAGAAGATCATCTGCATAAAGGGAAACTTTATGTTCTTCTCCCTGCCTCCAAATCCCAGATATATCCCTACAACTGCGGAATGCAATTGCTAGTGGCTCAATGGCAAGGTTAAAGAGCAATGGGCTAAGAGGACACCCCTGACGAGTTCCCCGCTGAAGGCTGAAAGGTTGGGACTGCTGAGCATTTGTCAGAACTGAGGCAGTAGGGTTTGAATATAATAATTTAACCCAAGTAATAAAACTTGGACCAAAATTAAATTTTTCTAAAGCCCTAAATAAATACTCCCATTCCACACGATCAAAAGCCTTTTCAGCATCTAAAGAAAGGACACACTCAGGGATCCCCTCTGATGGTGTGTACAGGACATCCATAAGACGTCGAATGTTAGAGTAAGAAAAGCGATTTTTGACGAAACCGGTCTGGTCCTCAGATATAATAGAGGGTAAAACAATCTCTAATCTTCGAGCCAAGACTTTAGCAAGGATTTTAACATCCACGTTGAGAAGAGAGATTGGTCTATATGAAGAGCACTCTGTTGGGTCTTTATCTCTCTTTGCTATAAGAGTGATGCGAGCCTCATTAAATGACGCAGGCATCTTACCTTGCTTAAAAGATTCAGAAAGAACCAAAGCTAGTTGTGGTGCAAGGTATGAGGAGAAAGATTTAAAAAACTCTACAGGGAAGCCATCAGGACCCGGGGACTTACCAGATTGCAATGATGAGATAGCGGAACTAATCTCCTCTTGTGATATGGGCTCTTCTAATCTTAATCTAAAATCAGGGGACAGTGTTGGGATATCTAGTTGATTCAAGAAATTCTCAAGTGAATTACAGTCCTTTGGAAACTCAGAAGTATATAATCGAGAATAAAAATTCTTGAATGCATCATTAATTTTAGAATGGTCGGTAGTAATGGTACCATCCTCCATCTGAATTTTTGTAATGTGTTGTTGTGCTCTAAAACCTCTTAACTGATTAGCTAAAAGTTTCCCAGATTTATCACCATGAATGTAAAATTGGCTCCTACTCTTTAATAATTGGCATTCGATTACATGCGTCGAGATGAGTTCAAAATTAGTTTGCAATTCTATGCGTTTTTTATACAGATCAGGGTTTTTAAATAGAGCATACTGCTGATCGATTTCTTTAATTTGGTTGGTCAAATCTTTTCGTTCTTTATATGCCTTCCTTTTCATATTTGCAGTATACGAAATTATCTGTCCCCTGAGGTAGGCTTTTAGAGCATCCCAAACAGTTAAACATGACACTTCAGGTGTTTCATTTGTGTTCAAGTAAAAAACTATCTGGTCTTCCATAAATTTTTTAAAATCATTCTCTATCAATAATGAAGAATTAAAGCGCCAATGTTTATTAATTTGAGGAAGATTGGGGAGCTTTATAGACATAACAACTGGTGCATGATCCGATATCACAATGCTCTGATAAGCGCAGGAGCTAACCATGGGGATCAGTTGATTATCTAAAAAGAAATAATCAATTCTGGAGAAAGTATGGTGAACATGTGAGAAAAAGGAGTATTCTCTCTTTTTTGGATTAAGGAAGCGCCATATGTCAGAGATACCAAAACTGCAAAGATAGGACTGAAGTAGCATGGCGGATTTACTCAGAGGTATAGGATTGGGAGATGACCTGTCAAGTGATGGATCTAAACAGCAGTTAAAATCTCCCCCTAATATGAGAGAGTATGAGCTCAGATCTGGTAGAACAGAGAAGAAATGTTCAAAGAAGGAAACGTCATCGTAATTAGGGGCATATAAATTAGCCAACACTACATTAGTATTAAATAACTTCCCTGAAACAATGATATAACGACCATGTATATCTGCAATAAAATTATGCTGCTCAAAAGAAATGTTTGGATTAATGAGAATTGAGACACCCCTAGCTTTGGCCTGAAAGGTCGAGTGGTAGTGCTGCCCTCCCCAACGCGACATAAGACGAGAATTATCGGAACTGCGAATGTGAGTTTCTTGTAAAAATGCGATGTCAGTGTTAAGTTGTTTAAGGTGTGAGAGCACCTTCCTTCTCTTGACCGGATGGTTTAAACCCTTAACATTCCAGCTCGCAAAGTTTAAAGAACTATTCATTCTCCCTGAGAGGAGATGCACATAGATAAACATAAATAATAATGAAATGCCCAGCGTCAGTCCTAAAACAGAAGTGTAAAA
The DNA here is from genome assembly GCF_024256425.1 of Clarias gariepinus. NCBI lineage: Eukaryota > Metazoa > Chordata > Actinopteri > Siluriformes > Clariidae > Clarias > Clarias gariepinus. The sequence goes on from NC_071106.1 coordinate 1,019,037, forward strand.
CACAGAGCAACCTATCAAAGATACACCGTGTATACTGAACTAACACAATACTGGCTTTGGAGAACCCCCACCCCTGCCCCACACACCCCTCCCCCACACACCCCACTACCCCCAAACAAACAAAGATAGCTGCTAGGAAACAAAGCAGCAAGCTCTTCCATCCTTCCATTTTCCACCTAACCAATCTTCCTGCCGCTAACCACACCATCTTCTGCTCCGACACAGTTTACAAAAACTAAGAATTAAATATATAAATAAAACATTTCCCCACTCCAATACTGAAATCTCTCAATAAGAGAAAAACACAAAACAACCCCCCTCCCCCCACGTCACATTGTAACTCTAAAAAAATAAACAGACATGTAAATTACACGTGACTAGAAATAGAGAAAATAATAATAGAAAACCAACAACAACTACACGTGTTTAACACAATACTCTTACCAGGAAAAAACGTAAAAATGGCTGGATTTAAAGTTAAAAAGGGTACTTTCCTGAGAATTGTAGTATTAAAAAGAAATAAAACTATAGTGCACTAGGTAGTTTTCGGCAGACTGTCTATGTGTTTCTGCGCCTCTTCTACCGAGCGAAGCCACTTCTTCTGTCCGGTAGAGAGAGTGATCCGGAGCCGTGCTGGATACAGGAGAGAAGGCCGGAGTCCACGGTTGTATAACTCAGACATAACGTCTCTATACTCGGCTCGCTGGCTTAAAACTTCGGGAGCGTAGTCTTCCACGATACGAACCTGCTGACCGCGGTATTCCAGCTTCCCTCTCCGCCGAGCCTCCCGAACCAGAAGGTCTTTAACCTGGTACCGGTGCACACGGAGAATGACGGGCCGAGGTCGCTGACCTGAAGCGGGTTTGGATGCAGGTATGCGGTGGGCTCTGTCAATCTCAGGCGGGGATGGGAGCGTTTCACTTCCAAACACCTCGCACAGAAACTTCGAGAAAAACTCGGTAGGGAGTCCACTCTCAGTACCCTCCGGAAGACCCAGGACACGCAGGTTCTGTCTCCTGCTCCGGCCTTCTAGGTCTACGACTTTGGCCGTTAACTTAGTGTTGTTTTCCCGAAGTCCGGAGCAGATGTTCTCTAACTCGGTCACACGCTGGCTCAGGTCATCTGTAGCGAGTTCTAACGAAGGTAAGCGCTGTCCATGGTCCTCTACTTGGGATTGAATTTGGTCCAGTTTACTTTCCAGTAAACTTAACGAAGATTTAAATTCAGCCACTAACGCTTCACGTTGTTTATCTAACAGCGCAGAGATGGCCTCGACTGTTAGAGCGGTCACAGTGTCGTCTTTTTTCCCGGCCTTAACACTCCTTGTAGCCATTTTAAATGTGAAAAGTATGTAACCGTGGGGAAGAGTACAAAGTTATTGTATCCTAAAGATTTAGTTTAGCATTTAGAAACGAATAAGGGAGTGAAGGAATGTAAAATTGTCGGAGCACCTAACTTACACGTCTACTCCATGTGGCTGCTAACCGGAAGTCATAAATGTATAAATATTTTAATACTAAATTCTTTGCTATACGTTACTGTACGGCTGGGACTCTAATTCCCAGAATGCACCTCAGCCAGGTGATGACTTCACTCCTGAGCTGAGTTGGTTGATTACTTCAAGTAAATAGTCATGTCTTGAGTGTGGTTTAGTCCTGTATTTGTTGTCTGTTGTTCTGCTGTTGGATTAGTCTGTTGTTATACTGTTGTTTGGCCAGAGCTTCATGTTTAGTCTATTATTAATATTATGTAAAGTGGACACAGAACAGCACCGGGGGCTCAGTGGGGGGTGTTTCCAAAGGCCCGGGTTCAATTCCCAGCTAGTGCCCAAAAACCCCAGCCACTGGTTACGGACCTGATGATCCGCTGTGGCGACCACGTGTCAGGAGCAGCCGAAAGACCAGCAACAACATTATTAATATTATATATATATATTAATATAATATACATAATACTATTTATCTCTTCCTGTGTTTATACATAGTTTTTTTGGCTGACTCTCGATGAGGGATATTATAATATATTTGTCATGTTCTCTGGGTAAAGAAACGGACGCAAGATGCAGGTATGGGTTGAAACACACTTGAGTCTCTTTTTATTTCTTTTGTTAATCTTTCCCACGTATATTGAACTCTTCATAAACAGTGATAACACAAAAAACAAGAAAACAAACACAAAACGGGGCTTCAGCACAGCGTCCTCAGGCTGGGTCTGCAGGCGGGTACGAACACACAAGAGTTTACAGCAAAACTAACATAAATGTCACGAGGGCTCTACGCTGTGCTTGGCTGGCGTCTTGACCGTGACCTTGACCCTACCGCCTGGTTACAAAGGCCTTACCCCGACCCTGCAGACTCGGCTTAGTCCTGAGGAGGAGACAGGAAGGCACAGTGAGGTTGGAAGAAAACATGCAAAACAAACATAGCAACAACAGTGAAAGGACAAGACACTACGGGTTCGGCTGGCTTAAATAAAGACACACAGGGAAGGGACACAGGTGAACATAATTTGTGCTAAGGGGAAGACATACCAACGTAGACACACTAGGGGGGGACAAAGCCTCGGCTCAATAGTCCGGGGAACCGGATCTCACTCCCACGGACTGTGGTGGCACAGGTGTGACAATATTTCTGTGTTTTTTATTTATCGGATCATCTGGCATAATTTTACTTTATGAATAACCCAAATTAACAATGTAAATAATTTAGTTATAACAAATGTAACTCCTATGGCATAGAATTAGTAATTATATATTTTTCTGTTGCTTAATCTAAGTATATGACTCCCATGTGTAAGGTGACAGAACCTTTGTGTTATTTACAGTAACAGTTATAAATGTTGTCTCCTGCAGCTCCTGTACTGAACTTCCTGTTCATTTCGAACCCCTCAGTGATGTTCTACTCTCACTGTCATGTCTCTGTCTCAGCAGGTAATGAGATTATTATCATTTTCTTTCAGATTAAAAGGCTGTAGTCTCACACAAGAACAATGTACTGAACTGGCTGAAGCTATAAAATCAGACTCCTCATCACATCTGATAGAGCTGGACCTCAGAGGGAACTACAGAGTGTCAAGATGGAATATTTTTAGTTATTTCCTGGGTGATTCAAAGTCTAAATTATTTGTGAGGTGAGTTTTTACTGTATATAATATTAATCATTTATTTAAATTCTACATTATTATTGCTTTCACTTATAAACACATCATTGGCAGACACTATTATCCAGAGCGACTTTTTAAACTCTCAAATGGGGCCTCGCTCAAGGGCCCATCAGTGGTAGTTTGGTGGTGCTGGGCTTTGAACCTGTGACCTTCTGATCAGTGGTCCAGTGTCTTAACCCTGAGTTACCCCTGTGCTTTCATACATTACAACGCTTGCAAAGTTTATATAAATGAGAGATTTGGGGAACATCAACAACAAACACAAAGACCAGACACATGGTTCACATAATTTAACAGTGGGCGGAGCCTGAGGAACAATATATCGATTACTAAGATGATGTCTCTGTTATATCAGTATTAGTGTTAGTAACTGTCTAATCTCAGAGCTCTGATATCAGTGTCATATGGACTGTTTTCTATGAAGGATCTTGGACAATCCTGAAGCAGAAGCGGCCTGTCGTTATCTGACTGAGGTTCTGGGTACAAACCCCTTACTGCAGACAGAACTGGATCTGAGTGGGAAAATATCTGGAGACTCAGGAGTGAAGCAGCTCTCTGTTCTACTGAAGGAACCACACTGTAGAACTGAGACACTCAGGTATGTAGTCTGACTCCCTCACCTGGTGTTACTGTTTGTGTGAACATTAAATCTTTAAAGACATTAGTGTAGTGTACACACACTGTTTAACACAATCAGTACTGCTGTAGAATCTACTGTAGAGTGTGAGAGAACATTCCACTGTACACATCTGTGTTCTCTGTCTGCAGGCTGAGTAAGAGCGGTATTACAGAGAGAGGCTGTACTGATCTGATATCAGCTCTTACTTCAAACCCTTCACACCTGACAGAGCTGGACCTGAGTGAGAACACCCTGGGAAATGCAGGAGTGAAACAGATCTCTACTCTACTGAAGAGTTCATCCTGTAAACTCCAGAAACTTGTGTAAGTCAGTTAATACCAGACCTATAGATTTATTACTGCGTCACACTGATTGAGTGGCATTTTTACTGAACTCTAAACATATCTGTAGCAACAACTGATTAGTTACTGACTTTAAACTTCAGAATAGTTTAAGTACTAATTAGTGTTATAATTTCCTTTTTTTTCTTTATCCAGACTTTCAGACTGCAGTATAACAGGTGAAGGATACACTGCTCTGGTTAAAGCTCTGAAATCAAAGCGCTCCTCACACCTGACAGAGCTGGACCTCAGAGGGAACGACCCTGGAACATCAGGACTGAAGGAGCTCAGGACTTTAATGAACGATTCAAATTGGAAACAGAAGACTTGGAGGTGAGCTTTTCCCCCAGTATGTGTACAATGTCCTGCAGAAGTATCTGACACATTTTATAGTCTTACTGCACCAGGAGAACTGCAAGGATCTACTGAGTTTATTGAATTTAAATCCAACATCACAGTCTTTAGGCGAGTGATGATAAAACACAGTACTAGTGATGAGGACGTCAGTCATCAACTCCAAACTGTAATCCTCTAATGTCTAGTCACATGTGGTCTGGCAAAGGCTCCAGTTTTATCATTTCATAGAGTGTCTCCTTACAGACATTTCCAACAACTATATATTTTTATACATCTTTAATAAAAAGTAAATATTTATGCTTATGTGTAATTTTTTATTTTTTTTTCCACTGTGGACGAAACAGAATGCAAAAAAATAGCGCTGTTATAAATATAGTTAGTGTTATCGCTCTGTTGTTTCTCTCTCCAGGTTGTTGAAAAGTCCTGATGCACAGAGAGCTTGTGATCATCTGACTGGTGTTCTGGGTATAAACCCCATACTGCAGACGGATCTGAATCTGAGCGGGAAAATAGACGGAGACTCAGGAGTAGAGCAACTCTGTGTTTTACTGAAGGATCTACTGAAGGATCCACACTGCAGACCTGAAACACTTCAGTAAGAATATAACATCAATAACAACAGTAACTGCAGTTTTCAGGTTTATCTGGTTTCTGTATCTGGTTTCAGCAGTAATGAGTCGTTTAATGAGAACAGATAAGTTCCTTCTGTGCCTGTAGAGAAGAGATTATATCAAATCTGGAGAGTTAAGTGTGATGAATTGTTCTTTCAGACTCAGTGAGTGTAATCTGACAGAGAGAGGATGTTCAGCTCTGCTCACAGCTCTCAGATCAGAATCCTCCACCCTGAGGGAGCTGAATCTGAGTAAGAACAGGATTCAGGATTCAGGAGTGAAGCTGCTCTCTGCAGAACTGAAGAATAAACACTGGACACTGCAGACTGTCAGGTAACGTCTAATACACACTTCAGTCCTAATGCTTGTGCTCTGTTAGAGACACTTCATAGGCATTAACTAGTAAAAGATGTAGCAGTGACAGAAGCAGATTTAATAAAGTTCCTGAGTCAAAATCTCTTGTAGAATCTCTACATGTACTGAACCTGGACAACACACACAGGCAACCTGAGGACTTAAACAGGAGCAATAAAACAGTGTGTGGCAGTGATGTGTGATGTGAAATCATGTAAGATTATACTAATTATAGAACGACAAAATGACCAACATAACACGTGAGGATTTACAATTATAATTATACAAGTATATGGTGTAAAATTGCCTGTTGTTGGAATAAACGTCTAATTGAATCAGTGCCAAACTTTAGTGACTTACCGCTGTGACTTCACACACACACACTGGGAAGAAACTAAAAGTTAGCCCACCCCAACACAGCATGGGGACACAGGAAGTCCAAATATGGTCATGGCAAGTGGAATCACAAAATACTGTTTAAAGCCAAACCTGCTGCACTCAGAATATGACTGCTGTCGCAATTATTTTAATTTACCTTTTGTTAAATTTATTGTTAATGTTTGAGATTTTATAAAACTGCATAATCTGTTACTTCTAACCAGGTTGTCGTGCATTTCTTTATTCTGAAATTGTATGTTTATGATGCAAGTAAATCTGAGTATTTTAAAATTGTGAGTAATTGTCATTAATTAGTCTTTGACTGTGATTAGATACAGTTCTTAATCGATCGACAGCACTAGTTTTATTCCTTAATATCTCTGATTTATTTTTTTTGGCTGGAATGACATAAAATAAAATAAAAATATTGTACTTTTGTCCATGTAGACTCTCAGACTGCAATATAACAGAGGGAGGATACACTGCTCTGGCTGAAGCTCTGAGACTGAACTCACACCTGATGGAGCTGGATCTCAGAGGGAACGACCCTGGAGACTCAGGAGTGAAGCTGCTCCACGGTCCAAACTGTAAAGTAAAGACACTGAGGTGATTCTTCTACATATATACTGTCAGAAATGTAATAGCTTTATTACTTCTTTTGCATTTGAAAATGTATAATTGTGTTAAATTGTTTAATTAGAATAATTTGATGAATTATTAAATTGGATTTTTGTGCCTAAAAGTTATAAAGAGTAACAGTAAAGCCTCATAATGAACTATTTTATGAAAAACTGAGGATTAGTGATCACTGGATCTGTAACAGATTTGGCTGGAAATAAATAAACATTAAAAACAGAAACAGAGTTAATCACATAATAATCACATTTATTACATAAATAAGCAGATTTATTACTGCCGTTCTACAGTTACTGTATTAACACGTCTGTATCACTTCTCTTTACAGGTTGTTGAACAGTGTCGATGCAGGAGAAGCCCAGAAGTGGCTGACTGATACTCTCAGGATAAACCCCTTACTGCACCGGGAGCTGGACCTGAGCAACAGAAACCTTAAAGACCAAGTGAAGAGGATCTCAGCTCTGCTGCAGGATCCACATTACAGACTGCAGACACTCACGTAAGGACACTGGAGACATTACAATGTCAGAAATCACCCTATAGTTCATCCTACTAACTAAATCTCAACCCTGATTTACATTATTAATACTCACTATTAATTCAAAAACTATTAATTTAGTGACCTCTGGACAAAATAAGAACAAATTATTCAGTCGTTTTACTAAAATGTGGTTTTAAATAACATGCATTAAAACCAGGATACTAAGTATTTCATCCTGAGCCTCTTTAAAGCAGAATGTTTATTTAAATGTTCTTTGACGATAGTAACAGGATCATCATTTTTACCTTATAAAACCTTAACAAGCTGCTGTATGAATGACACCAGGGTGTTTATCAGAGTGACTTCACTACATAAGAATCCAATAAGAATCTCTGTTTAACACCGAGCACACGCCCATGTGATTCACATCATTTTATTTCAATTTAAGACTGAAGTTAATTTACAGCAGTCGCGCAGCATTTCTGACCCGAATACTGAGTAATTACTGTAAGGGATTCGTTTGTTTGTCCATAATAACAGTGTGTACATGACACATTACATCATGCAACATTCAGGTGTTAATTGGAAGAGTTAGGAGCAACGATTAGATGATGACATTTACACTTCACAGGCCTTCACAGAACACCATCATCATCCTCCAGCTGTAATCAGTCGAAACACTCACTGTATAAAAGCAAATGTTAATTGAATTTTTTTATAGTTATAAATTAAATAATTGAAAAAAAAACTACTGCAAAACAGTGGTGGCCGGTCAATAAGGGGCGCTGGGGCACCGCCCCCTTAAAGTTAGGCAGAGAAGAACGCTACTTTAACATGTAATTATTTAACATAGTAATTATTTATTTCAACAATGAAATAAAGTAATTTAGTCACAATATTTCGCTGTATTTCTTAATATAATTTATTTACAATTTACTAAATAATCTAAACTGTATTACGTTCATTTGTGTTCGTGTACGCGGGCCACCGGACAAACGAGTGTTTATGTAGGAACGTAAATTTTTGAAAAGCATGTGATTTAAGGCTGAGCTCTAATTGGATTTTTTCAGTTCATCCTTGGGGCGGAGCTCTGTGGCCCCAAACCCTCCATCTTTTGTTCTTAGTGAATCAATATTGTTTTTAAATATTTGGGATCATGTGATTGGTCCATTCCCAACGAGTCTTATTAACGCTCAGCAGGTTATTAGTTAATGTATTGAATAGTGATTCTCGTGGAAGCAGCTAAATATGAGAGAACATTCTGTAAATTCTTTGCTAAAATACCCCTTCACAAGGCGATCAGAGGAAGAAAGAACAAAAGTTAAAGAGCTTGGACCAGATCGACCTGATCTTCTAATTAAACAGCAGTCACGTGATCACGGCTAAGCTTACACTCGGTGCTTTTCCAGCAGTTCTTATGGTAAGCGGAGCTGCTGACTGAATACGATGTAAGCACTTATTTTATACTCGTAGTAATGATGCGTAATCACCTGATAAATGTCTATTTACATGCCATTATTAAAAGTGAAATTTTATTTGCGCCCCCCCTCCAAACTATTTTTTTTGCACCAGCCACCACTGCTACAAAATTTAACAAACCTGTTTAAATTGACCAGTTAAAAATGGTCCATACACAAAACTATATTTACTAATATAAATAAATGTATTTCATAGCTATAATAATGTCCATTATTTTTTATCTAACAAAAATGATTTTTTTTTCATAATCTTCCTCAAATTGTTCATACAGCGCATGCAAATTAGTTCTCTTCTTTACCTTTCAAATATAAAAAATAAATAAATAAATTAGGTTTTTTTATTGTACGGGGAAGACAAGCAAAATATATTGGTTGTTTTTTAAGCAATCAAATGGTAATTGAAAAAAATATATATAATTGCCAGGTGGTCTCCAATGGGGCAAAGTTGGAAACTTGGTGTTTTTAGAAAGTTTTTAACTTTCAACTTTCACTTTTAAAATAAGTGTGAAATCCGTTTTATCTAATTTTTTATATTTTTTATATACAGTGGTTAATCAATCGGACTGTAGGTCCTACCGTCGCCGCGCTCGGCGGTACCGTTTGGCTTTGTGCGTTTGCTGGCTTTTACCGCTGAGTGGCGCTATATAACTACAGACTGACGCCTCATGCCTTAGTTCATTCTCTGCTGGATTAATGAGACACGGAGTTTTAGAACTGCACGTAGAAGCGGATAAAATCAAGTAAAACATTGTAGTTAAACAAATTTATAATCACAGAACTAAAATGACGATACAAATGTAGAATTTAAATTAAATTAAATCTTATTAGGATCAAATTTAAACAAAATAAATGTTAACACAGTGAGCCTTTAAATTTTATCACGTGTAATTAGAAAAGACGCGTGTAGGGTTTTGTGTCGTCTTATATCTTGTGTTCTTTAAATTTATAGTAGATTTATTAACTAAAATAAATGACCATAAAAATTATAACATTGTCAGGACGTTCTACTGCGTCAGCTGATGTTGGTCATTCAGCCCCGCTTGTGTTTGTGCGTTATTATAAGAATGAAATGCAGTAGGCTGTTATCATCTGTAACGGATTCGACCCATGTTGCACGGGCGGCACCATAAAGCACGGACACGAGGCGAGGTCTTACGGGAAAAGGGTCATTTATTTAGGCAAAATGGGGAAGGAAAGTGTTGAAGGAGGGAGAATGGAAAGAATGGGATAAAGGTTGTGCATGTGCAGTTCCGGGGGCTGTGCCACACTGGCATGCGGGCACACAGCTGATGCTAAGTGTTGGTGCGAGTGGCAGAACTGAGCACGCGGAGGCAGCGCTCCTGCACGCTCCCTCGTGACGGCGCTTCTCCCGCTGTCGATGGCCGGCGCGAGTTCTCGCTGACGCAAAAACCTAACCACACTTTTCCTCTTCGGCTGCGAGGGCGGGCGCGGTGCGGGAGTGAAGATGCCGCGGGAGCTCGCGCAGCTCTTTCTCGCGCTGTCCTCAGCGCGGAGATCAAAGGGCGGAATTCTAGTGTCCTTGTTTAAAGTGCCTGGGCCGCGTCACATCTCCCCACTGACATGCTTCTTTCATATTCTCCATTACATCACGTACTTCCCAGACCTCAGACAAAACTCCGCGCCTTGCTTTTATAATGCGGAGCAAGCCCGAGATCATATTAACGTTAATTATCGCCAGCCGGCACAAATAGGCGGCTCCCGTCCCTTTGCCGCCTATTCAGGGAGCCTACGGAGTGAGGGAGTAGTTATAGTAGATTTGGGCGTACACCCATCACACGCGCACGCCGTGGCAGATCATCATAATTGTCCTAAACTTGTATTTCATAAGGTTTTCCGAGCGGTGGTACAGCGCAACGGGGGTCATTATTTACTATTAAACATTAAACGAATTTACAAAACTTAATGTGTGCGATTAAGCGCTGATTCTACGTAGGAAAGTAAAGAAGAGGATCCTGATGCTCAACATTCCGGAGACCAAACCCCATTTAAATTAAATTAACAAATATTGCATGTAAATAACAATAGCCCACGTTTAAAACAGCATTTTATTTAGATTATAAAAAAATAATCCTGCATCTGTTTTAGGTGTTCCAGCTGCCACTGTTCTAGAATTTAAATTAAATCAAATCTTATTAGGATCAAATTTAAGCACAATAAATGTTAACACAGTGAGCCTTTTGATTTTATCACTTGTAATTAGAAAAAAAACGTGTATGGATTTGTGTCATCTTATTTCTTGTGTTCTTAAAATTTATAGTAGATTTATTAACTGAAATAAATTACCATAAAATTAAAACAGTGTTAGGACGTTCTACTGCGTCAGCAGATGTCGGTCTTTCAGCCCCGCTTGTGTTTTTGCGTTATTATAAGAATGGAATGCAGTAGACTGTTATGATTTGTAACGGGTTCGACCCATGTTACTCAAACAACTCAGTTCAGGTGTAAGTAAATGGATAGAAAGTAAATGTCTGTGCTGTTTGGGGGAGGGACGTGCTAATGATTTGGTCGGCTCTGTGTGTGTGTGTGTGTGAGAGAGAGGGGGGTGTCGCGGTGGTTGATTATTCAGTGAAACAAAGGCTCAGCTGAAAAATGTTAGGCACATCAGTCACTTAACCCCCAATAAAAGGTATTTGAGTGTTATGATAGTTGTAATATAACAGATGCGCACTGAATACTAAACCAGGCACGGAGATTAATGAACCAAGATAGCCCCCATACCCGTTTAAAAAATAAATAAATAAATAAATAAATAAATACCAAAGAATATTATTGTGTATAGACTGATTAAAAACAATGCAATTTATGCTATCATAAGGAAAATAACAAGTTCTTCCATTCCAATGATTAAAAAAGGTAACAATGTCAACTTTAGAATCTAGAATCCAGGAGATTAAAATTACACAAATTGAAATCACTGAAAGTCTCCAGAAGAGCCTCAGATTCAAGTGGTTTTTAAAGTGTGGAGAGGTCCATTACAGTTTCTCTGAATGTATAGGTGAGAACAGCCGATTCACACCTGGGGAGGGTGAATCATTTGTATTTGAATGTTGTCTGGCATTGTAAAGCACTATAGTGACACTAAAAGAACAACCCAGGATTAATAGGAATTCTTATACTGCATAAACATTATTTAGCACAAAAAAATTCCTCGCACTCTGGAAAACTATGCGTGCGGTTGAGCGCTGGTTAGACTATAGGTAATTTAATCGGAGGGTTTTTATTTAGACTATTAAAAAAATAACCTGCGTCTATTTTTAGGCGTGCCAGCTGCCACTTTTTAGTTAGAAGTTGTCAATACAAAGCTTATAACGCCCACATGACATGACGGAATAAGGCACGGCTGGTGATGATTGGGGTTTGTTGGGTTACAGTGGATTTTACTACGCGGTGTGAGTGCAATGGCCATCCGTCTGCTCGCGCTGACTCTGCTCTCCGCGGATGGCCCCCTCCCACCTCTCGCTCCTTTGAAGTCACCGGGGCGCGTTCCATTTGCCCTGCTTGCATGCCGCACTTCCGCGTTGTTGCACGCGCGCTGCATACACAGCGCGTAGTAAAATCCACTGTAGCCCAACAAACCCCGAGTATTTTATAGCGCAGGGTGCAAGCCCGGGCAACGATAGCAACGATAGCTCACCAGTCATGTGTAATTCTGCGGTCCCGCTGCTTCGCATGTCTGAAGGGGAGGCCGCCTAACTAGTGAGCGAGGAGCGATATTGATTTGGGCGCACGCCGTGACAGGCTGAAAAAGCTGCTGTCAGATTAATGTGCAAAAACTATATAATAAAACTATATAAGACTACATGGCGTTATAAGACTCAACTTTTATTTAAGCGCACTCACAATAACGAAAAAACGTTGTGATTTTGTAAGTGTTGTGATTTTGTAAGTGTTGTAAGCTGTGCTGCTCTGTTTTGTTTTTGGTGAACTTGAGCGCGTCAGAAAATGAACGCAAACGTTTTTTTTTAAGTCTGCTTGCTGTTTTCCCGACGCGTTCATAATCATTAGTCTACTTCTGCCGGTGCGCTCTGGAAAACTTAATGCATGCGGCTGAGCGCTGATTAAAACTATGGAGTAAATTAAAGAGGAGAATCACGATTCTGAAGTCCTGAGCCCAAACCTCATTTAAATTAAATTAACAAATACTATAGGTAAAAAAAAACAAAACAATAGCCCACGTTTAGAAACCGTTTATAAATTATTTCCGACATGAGTTGGCCCGGTGTTATGCGCAGAGCGCCGGGAGATTTCCTGAAGCTCAGAAATCACTGGGCATTTTTTCTAAATAGCCGCTATCTTTAACAACTGATGGAGGTTTTGAGCTGTATACACACGCATTCCTGCCTAAACAACTCTTAAAACTACACCTGTGACACAATAACAGTAATATTTCAAACATTCTGCAGGCTGATATTTGGAGAAAGGAAAGAATAATGAATAAACCAGTTGTTGGGTCAAAATAACCCAACCAGGTGTTCATTTGTAAACTACATCTCATATGAGCCAACATGAGCAACCCAACAATGTGTTTAAAGTACCTGAAATAATCCAGAACTTAAATAACAATAAACAGATACAGAGATACGCTGTATAACGGTCACTGTTGTATTTACGGCAACGAGCGAAAATGTCACTTTGCGCCACCTGGCAGCCATTTTACGAATGACTTTGAAATGCAACTGATTTATTTTGGCCGCTGACGTTTTCACGCGGCGGTGAGCGCGACGGTAATAACCATTCCAATTGATCAACTACTGTATATTAGGGATGTAACGGTATCAAAACTTCAAAAACAAAACTAATGAAGAGACTCGAAAAAAGTGCCAGAAGTGTTTATTAAACAGTATACATGAACACTGAACATATCAAAGGCATACAAATTAGCCATCTATCTGTAAACTTTAAAACAGGAACTTAAATTTTTCAATTTTAATAACAAAAAATTATTAAACCATGTAAAAAAATTAAGTTTCAATGGAGTATTCTTGAAAACTCAGAAAAAATAAAAATAGCAGCCTACTTATTGCAGCTGGCCCATGTGCTAAGTGAGTATTTGAGAACACTCACCTCATTCACTCACTTATTCAGACAAAGACAGGATTTTTTTTCCCCCTTTATCGTTTCTTTTCAGAGAGAAACCGAAATGACTCAATAAAACGACAGGTCTTCTGAGAAAAGTTTGCTCAGGCGAATGGAGCGAACGGGAGGTAGCGGGAACTACAATTCCCATCAGCCCAGGGTGGCCATCATCCTTTGCGGTCTGTAATCCAGTAATGCGGAAATGATGGGAATTGTAGTTCCCGCTCCCTCCCGTTCGCTCCATTCGCCTGAGCAAACTTTTCTCAGAAGACCTGTCGTTTTATCGAGTCATGTGACCACGGTAGTATTGAAAAAATTTGCTATTGCGGTACGACGGTATTTACAATACCGTTACATCCCTATAAACTATTTTTGCCTTTCAAAAAAATTAACTTTTTGTAAAATAAAGGAACGTTAAAAATAAAAAAGTCTCTCTCTGTCTCCCTCTCTCTCTGTCTCTCTCTCTCTCTCTCTCTCTCTCTCTCCCTCTGCAGGTTGTGTAAGTGCAGTCTAACTGAGGGTGATTGTGCTGCTGTTGTATCAGCTCTGTGTTTAAACCCCTCACACCTGAAGGATCTGGACCTGAGTGAGAATAACATTGGAGACACAGGAGTGAAGCGTCTCTCTGATCTACTGCAGAACACAAACTGCACTCTGGAGAAACTCAAGTACATTATTTTCAGTGTTAGATTAAAGAATGAATATAATAGATAGAACAGAATTCTTGAATTATACCAAAGTGTGATTGGATTAAAAATGTTGTGGGAAAAAAAAGGCCCTTAATAGATTTTAAATATATGAATGATTAACAAAACATATCCAATACAGTGTTACTTTACTAGGAGTGACTCAAAGAATTTATGAAACTTTAAAACTATTTATATATTTATTATAATCATTATCGAGGACGACATGATATAAATAGGACACAATAATTTACATTTCAACTTAATTTAGAATCCCTTAGTATCATATAGGCTTGTAATCTGTCACTCTATATATATATAAATACACTGCATATATAGAATGAAACCTGAGATAGTTACATATACGCACTGAATGACACATAGATAGTATGCGCCATCTCTTCCGGGTGTTCTACTCTCACTGTCATGTCTCTGTCTCAGCAGGTAATGAGATTATTATCATTTTCTTTCAGACTAAAAGGCTGTAGTCTCACACAAGGACAATGTACTGAACTGTCTGAAGCTATAAAATCAGACTCCTCATCACATCTGATAGAGCTGGACCTCAGAGGGAACTACAGAGTGTCAAGATGGAATATGTTTAGTTATTTCCTAAAGGGGAATTCAAAGTCTAAATTATTTGTGAGGTGAGTTTTTACTGTAAAAAATGTAATTAATGATTGATTGGTTGATTGATTAATTAGTTAGTAATGTGTGTGTAGTTAGGACTAATCTGTTTGATTGATCCTACATTGGAAATATTTTGTAATAAAAATATAGTTTTCTTTTTAATGTTGCACACTACCATTTTAACACAAAGTAGAGACGGACCAGTCCCACACTGAGTGGTAGTTATGGAATCAATTATTTCAGCATTTTTAACCAGATTTTTCTTTTACCTTCACATGGACAAAACTTTTACATTTTCTAAAATATACTCAGCAAAAAAAGAAACGTCCCTTTTTCAGGACTGTGTATTTCAACAATAACGTTGTAAAAATCCAAATAACTTTACAGATCTTCATTGTAAAGGGTTTAAACAATGTTTTCCATGCATGTTCAATTAACCATAATCAATTAATTAACATGCACCTGTGGAATGGTCGTTAAGACCTTAACAGCTTACAGAAAGTAGGCATTTAAGGTCACAGTTCTAAAAACGCAGGACACTAAAGAGACTTGTCTACCGACTGTGAAAAACACCCAAAGAAAGATGCCCAGGGTCCCTGCTCATCTGCGTGAACGTGCATTAGGCATGCTGCAGGGAGGCATGAGGACCGCTGATGTGGCTAGGGCGATAAATCGCCATGTCCGCACCGTGAGACGCCTAAGACGGCGCTACAGGGAGACAGGAAGGACGGCTGATCATCCTCGCGGTGGAAGACCACGTGTAACAACACCTTTATCTAATAATGACTGTACTTCAGTTTTTTTTCTGCTTCCAGGTTTCTTTAGACAGACAGACTGCACTCACAGGTTAGACAACAGACAAGCTGAGACAGTAGCCTAAAAAAGTAATTTTAACATTATTAATCCTTTACATATCTGAAGCAACTCAGGAAAATCAACAAAAAGCCCAAAGGCCAGACACATGGTTCTCATAATTTAACAGTGGGGGCAGTCTGTAGATAAAACCATCAATTAAGAGGATATTGTATTAGTTAAGTGTTAGTGTTAGTATCTGTCTAATCTCAGAGCTCTGATATCAGTGTCATATGGATTGTTTTCTATGAAGGATCTTGGACAATCCTGAAGCAGAAGCGGCCTGTCGTTATCTGACTGAGGTTCTGGGTACAAACCCCTTACTGCAGACAGAACTGGATCTGAGTGGGAAAATATCTGGAGACTCAGGAGTGAAGCAGCTCTCTGTTCTACTGAAGGAACCACACTGTAGAACTGAGACACTCAGGTATGTAGTCTGACTCCCTCACCTGGTGTTACTGTTTGTGTGAACATTAAATCTTTAAAGACATTAGTGTAGTGTACACACACTGTTTAACACAATCAGTACTGCTGTAGAATCTACTGTAGAGTGTGAGAGAACATTCCACTGTACACATCTGTGTTCTCTGTCTGCAGGCTGAGTAAGAGCGGTATTACAGAGAGAGGCTGTACTGATCTGATATCAGCTCTTACTTCAAACCCTTCACACCTGACAGAGCTGGACCTGAGTGAGAACACCCTGGGAAATGCAGGAGTGGAGAAGATCTCTACTTTAATAAAGAAAACTTGCAAACTCCAGAAGCTGGTGTAAGTCAGTTAATAGTATATATTACTAGATCATGCTTTTACTTCTCACTAAGTATAAGTGCAGTAAAGTGTAGGAACATATTGGTTAGTTAATTATTCATTGGGTTGGTTCCAATTGTTAATCAGCTATAAACAGTGTAACAAAGAAAAATACCTTTTATAACAAAACCAACACTATATTGTATTTGGAAAATATGAAGGTATTACAGATATCGCTGTGTGCTTATTTATCATGACCCAAATAATCAGAAGATTTATATTTGATCACACCAAACAGAAATGGATTAAATAGAAATAATAATTAAACAGAAATAAATAATAAAAAAAAAGAAAAAAAAAAAGAGAAAAAATGTCTTTAATTTTAATTAGAGCAATCAACTTATGGATTCATTGGTTAAGTTGTAATTTGTACAATTTGATTAACTAATCTCCCTGACCAACTATGTAACCAGAAGTTGATTGTGGCGTAATAATGTTCTGCTTCATCCACTACGCATTTTTGCACCATCCATAAATTATAATGTTGTCATGCACAACTGTATATTCCATCCTTATTTATTCCATACATACTGTACTATATCATATATGTACATATGTATATGTTCATCTTATTAATATGCCATTGCCCTATCATTGCTTGCAGAGATGTATATAACACACAAACACTATATATAAGACCTACTGCAGCTTCTATACACAACACTCACACGACTGTACATAAAGTATGACCTCCATAACCTTATTTTACCACATTTGTTATTTATTGTAAATAGGCCACTTATGCCCTTCTGGTTAGACGCTAACTGCATTTCATTGGCTTTGTACTGTACATGTACAATTACAATAAAGCCGCGTCTAGTCTAGTCTAGTCTAATAAAGTCTAATTTAATCTAATCTAATCCAAATCCCCGAATAACATGTGTTTAGTTAAATAGTTTAGTGAGTATTTACTTCAATTGAAAATAGTAACCTTTGCACTTTAGAAGTAGAACTGCATGCAAATGCCAAATAAATTCAAAGTGAGTTAAAGCTGTCAGGTGGATGTAATTTACAAAACAAAGTTTATGTACTTTATTAGTTACAATGCTTTTCTAGAAATTAAGGAATTAAAATTGATTTACATTTTCATCACAGAGTTAATGAAGTACTTGGCATTACAAACGTTTTCCTGAAAATTACCCAAGAATGCTTTACATTCCTCTTCTTCTACAGACTTTCAGACTGCAGTATAAAAGACAAAGGATACACTGCTCTATTTAAAGCTCTGAAATCAAACACCTCATCACACCTTAAAGAGCTGGACCTCAGAGGGAATGAGCCTGGAACATCAGGACTGAATGAACTTAGGAATTGGATGAATAATGCACAATGTAAACTGAAGACACTGAGGTGAGTGCCATCTCTCTAGTACATGTAAAATGTTTGGCTGTTTGCACAACTGTATGGTGGACAACTGTATAACTGACACTTCTTTTACAATGTTTTATCAATTTGAAGAATTATTTGTTTTTGTCCTAAAAAAATGTAGGAAATAAAGAAAGACATTTTATGTAAGAATTATGCTGAAGTCGGAGCACTTACGGTTTAAACCAGTTTTCCACCATGGATCAAACAATAAGATATTAACATGTCGTATTACTATAAATAAAATTACTCTCATTTATTGTTCTTTCTCTACAGGGTGTTGGGTCCCAGTGCACAAAATGCATATAATGATCTAAAAGAAGTTCTGGGTATAAACCCCATACTGCAGACAGATCTGGATCTGAGTGGCAAAATAAAAGGAGACTCAGAAGTAGAGCAACTCTGTGTTTTACTGAAGGATCTACTGAAGGATCCACACTGCAGACCTGAAACACTTCAGTAAGGAATTAAATTATTTATTAATTTGTAGAATTTAATCAGTGATCTTACTGCTTAATAGTTTGTCTTCTAGAGTGTTTTCACAACAGGTTCTTTTTAAATAAATCGGACCTCGTCCTACTAAAGAGGACCAACGGAAAAGCGATTCAGTTCTATTTGTTTTTGCATTATTATTTTGAAAGAAGGTTTGAGTCTCTTTCTGGTCCATGTGGGTTCAGATGTGGCCTCAGTCCCCTTTGTGTTCACTCTATAAGTCCTCTGGAGCTCTCAAACCTACATTCACTTATTACCTTGATAGTTAATATTATAATATACTGCAACTTATTTGTTTGTGTTTAGAAACTACTAATAATATACTGCTATTTTATACTGTATACTGTTGTGCTACTATATTACCACTATATTAAAAGCAATTATATTTTATAGCATTTATACTCTACTATATATTTTTTTATTTTAGAATAGTTTATAGAGATGGAGGAAAAATGGATTCAGTGGAAATTCATGTATGATCATCACGAATCCAAAATCGATGAAAAAACTTTTTTTACATAAGTTTACATTTGATGTTGTCAAATGTTGCTGTTCCTGTGCGGTATAAATAATTTTATTTAAATAAAAAATATATATATTTGCCAAGTTCGTTTAGAATTTTAATAAAATAATAACAAAAAACAAATTCTAATCAGCATATTTACAAAATCATGATTCCAACAGAATTGCAATATTTAAAAATTCAGCACCAAGTCTTTGTGCTAATATCATATCAGGAGGTTCCAGGTGATTTCCTTCCCTAATAGTTTATAATTATAGAAAACAGACCAGCGGCCCATATTTTACTATTTGGTTTGTATTTGCTGATTTTGTTTTATCCTCTCAATGATTTTTCAATTTTTAGGGCATAAAGACATGCAGATTAGGCTATCTGGTGCTCCCAAATTGCTTACATAACACGCTCGCTTACATGTAACAAGTATTTAAATGGCGGACCTAATGCGTTAGATTACTCGTTACTTGTTACATAAAACGCATTACACCCAACACTGGTAATGAGACATTTAAGGAGAAAAGACTTCATCATCATACAGCATTGCTGAAGAACAACCCAGAGTTAAGTGTAATGAATTGTTCTTTCAGACTCAGTGAGTGTAATCTGACAGAGAGAGGATGTTCAGCTCTGCTCACAGCTCTCAGATCAGAATCCTCCACCCTGAGGGAGCTGAATCTGAGTAAGAACAGGATTCAGGATTCAGGAGTGAAGCTGCTCTCTGCAGAACTGAAGAATAAACACTGTACACTGCAGACTGTCAAGTAACGTCTAATACACACTGTTCTTAATAAAAATATTAATAAAATGCATTATTATTATTATTATTATTATTATTATTATTATTATTATAAAGTCATTCCAACTTAATTGGCTTACTTAACCTAATTGGCATTAAACATATAATACCACTGTTGATCCAATGGTGTGTTTTGAGCAATTAATTACAGCCGACACCATCAGAATATAATTAATGGAAATTCTAGCATCTTTTTTCTCTGCTTAGTCTGCAATATTAATGGAAGGAGTCACCAGTTTCAGAAACTTTATCAGACTCTGTAAAAAGTTCAGTATGAAAATGTTTTATATTTTTTTTAGTTCTGTTACAGCAGATTCATTTTTGCGAGGGCTTGTTGAACCAAATAATAAATATACAATATATATCATATATATACCGTAATACTTTATATTTACTGCTATGCTCCAGTTATCAACACTGATTTATAACATTAGGTTTCTCGTTCAGAAAATCTTAGTCATTACAAATTGTTAATTTCCAGAGAAGACAAAACCAGATAAAATATTCTAACTCTACAGTTATAGTTGGCACATTTTTACTCCCATTTATATCTGAGAAGACTCCCAGAGCTTACCCATGTTTTAAAAATAACGTGTGTGTATTTTTGTGTAGACTTTCAGACTGCAGTATAACAGAAGGAGGATACGCTGCTCTGGCTGAAGCTCTGAGACTGAACTCACATGTGAAAGAGCTGGATCTCAGAGGGAACGACCCTGGAGTATCAGGAGTGGAAAAACTCACTGCTTTACTACAGGATCCTAATAACAAACTGCAGACACTGAGGTCAATCTCATATAAGTGACGATCATCAAACTAAACATAATTAATAATGTTATAATAATGTTTTTATTTTTTATTCCTCTACAGATTATTTAAAAGTGATGATGCAGAGGAAGCCCACACACGTCTTAATACAATTCTAGGTAAAAACCCGTTACTGCAGAGGGAGCTGGATCTGAGCAACAAGACACCCGGAGACATCGGAGTGAATCAGCTCTCAGCTCTGCTACAGGATCCACATTACACACTGCACACACTCACGTAAGAAACTACTAGAAACATGAAGAGATTTTTAAAATGACTTTTATTCAAGGTCATTTCATGGTCAGGACTGACTGTATCCCTGCTGACTCACCTGTGCTGGTTAAAAAGTCGCTGACACACTGAACCACAGTCACATTACAACCTGCCAAGTCCTGCCCTTTTCAGGAAAATAGTTTTCCCTAATTCGCTGGGTGCAGGGTGCGGAAGAAATCAGTCGGCCTCACCGGTGTCAATGAATCAGTCCAGGAGCACGATGATAGAAAATGTCTGTCCTGTAAAGCTGTCCTGATGATAAAAATAATTATAATTTCGGAAAATCCTTAATGAGACAGAGTTCAGAGTCCAATACAGTGGAACACATCTCTAAGACAAAATGGCGTCAGGGATTCCCCTCGCAATTTAAAGGCACAGAGACAACACAGTTACATTTAAACTTTGAATTGCAAGCATAATTTGTTCTGGAAATATGCATGTAATCCAAACCACTTGTATATCAAAGCAAATTTTCCCATACAAAATAATGAAAACTCCGACAAGAGAGACATGAAAGGAGAAGGAGGAGGGGGGTTAGTTTTTGTGAAAGTTGTCCTATACAATTACCCCCCCCTCCCCTTCTTCTTACTCTCACACCAGTCATTCCCCTCGCACCATTCCCCTCTGTATTTAAAAACACAGAGACCCACTTCGATGTGAAATTTATTTCCTTATGCGGTTACGGTTTTTGGCCACATAATGGGGGCAGATTTAGTTCAGTGGATTGGTATGCTTTCTATTGTATATATTGTAATTGTGTACAAGATGCACTTTTTTTGGACTTGCGAACAAATTGATCTTACGAATGTGCTCCCGGGATGGAACTTGTTCGTAAGTCAGGGACTACCTGTACTCCAATCCACACCATTACAACTACAATTCACCCTACCCCAATTCTTAATTATCTAAATTTGACTAAATAATTATATAAATTGTAAAAAAAATGTACACATTAGCTATTTTTTTAAAAATAAAAATTAAGAATAAACAGGCAAGTTGTACCCACTAAATGTAAAAAAGTAATATATCTTTAACTTTTGTCGTTCTTTATGAAGTTGAAATATAAAGTCGTTATTGATTCAGAGAAGAACAAAATGATTGTGAACATAATGTTACTGATCTGCTGTGAGTCATAATCCTGTACAATCCTGTAATAATAACTTTCAGTAATTCATACGCAGTACTGTTGAGTTTCTCAGTGAATTTTAAACACAGATGTTACACACAACCTCACATAATGTCAGTGTGTATGAGAGCAGTACGGCCACAGACCCGCCTCAGATTTATGGTCACATGACCAGACAGATCACATCAGTAACCAAACACTGACTAAACATTAATCTGAGTTTCACACCATGATGTTTGTGAGTGAAATTGAAACATGATGACGTTTGATAAAGTCATTAAGGAGGAGGAGTTTTCTGCTGGTTTGATCTTTTCATTCTCCACAAAACTGATTAAAAATCGAACAGCATTGACATGAAATCTCTTTCTGAAGTGTCCAGGCTGCTGATTTATCCTGGACAGGAAGTGGAAGTGTGTGTGTGTATGGTGAGAGAGACTAACCTGACCCCCCCCCCCCCCCTCTCTCTCTCCAGGTTGTATAATGAAGGCAGTATTACAGAAGATAAGTTTGTGACTCTGATTTCTGCTCTGGGTTTAAATCCTTCCCACCTGAGAGAGCTGAATCTAAACAGGAATAAACCAGGAGAGTCTGGACTGAGAAACCTGTGTGATTTACTGAAGAATCCCAAATGTAAACTACAGAAACTAACGTGAGTAACAATGTCTTTATAATTAAACAGTTTAATGATATCAGTCTAGAAATAGTCTATATATAACTTGTCTTGTGAACATTCTTCAACCTCAAATGTAACTATGAACTAATTTAAAAAACTAAAGAATTTTGTGGTATAAGATGAATAAAACCCTCAGGGTGAGTTATAACAGGTCAATCAGTCTACATTAGATCAGACAGTAACAGGAAATCCACATCACACCACTCTGTATTTTACTCTACTGTCATATTTCTTTTATTCTATAAACAACACACAGTGGTTTAATCCTAATTTATTTACCTTAAAATTACTCTAATGTTCAGTCTACTGAAGGATAACCCCCCCCCCCTCTCTCTCTCTACAGACTGTGTAAGAGTGTAAGTGTGAAATCCTGCACTGATGTGGTTTCAGCTCTCTGTACAAATCCATCACACATCAGATATCTGGATCTGAGTAAATGTGAACTAGGAGACTCAGGAGTGGAGAAGCTCTGTGATCTACTGAAGAAACACGAGTGTAAACTGGAGACACTGAGGTGAGAAACTCAGTGAACTGTAAATAATAATGCGGTAAAACAATGCCCTTTAGGTATGAATAAGTGTGTTAAAGTTAGGAGTGGAACGAGATCTCGTGAGATCAGATTTGTCTCGTGAGATGCGTCTGGTCTCGCAAGAACGTGACGATATCCTTGCGTTATTGGCATGATGGAGTGCGAGAGAGAAGTAAGGATAGAAGATGCGCGCGCGACATTTAAATCGTTGGTGTGGCAACATGTTGGATTCCTTGTGGAAATAAGAAACGGTGAAAAAATGACAGACAAGACAAAGACAATTTGCAAACACTGTAAGAAATGAATACCGTACACCTCTGCTAACACAAGCACTATGCAAAAGCATTTAGAAAACAACCACAGCTCGTTACTAAAAGCTGCGCCTGTGAAGAAAACGGAAAGCGATTCAGTTCACATGAAAGGGCAAACAACCATAACAAATGCCTTCGCAGCTAAACTTCCACCATCCAATGCAAAAGTCACGGCAATAACAAGAGACCTCAGCGTTTTCATTGTAGCCGATATGAGACCATTTTCTGTGGTGGAAAATCTGGGATTTCGGCGACTCGTCCACACACTGGAACCGAAGTACACCATCCCTTATTCTTAAAGAAGAACATGACCATATCTTAGGCTGTTCTGTGTAGGTCATTACCTCATCACCTTCTGTAGGTCTTAGCTCTTTTTCCATGCTTAAGAACATTTTGTTCATTGTTTTGCACTCTGAGTTTAAAGACAGCACTACTTTGATAGTTACACTAATTATGGTTAATTGCAAGTAAATTAAGTTTATTTTTTATTTATACTATTTAATTTTATTGTATATTTTGCAGTGTTTACATGTTATTACTGCATATCATTCATCAAAATAGAAGTTTTATTTCATAAAGTTGATTTTAAAATAGACATGCATTTTTTGCATTTTGTGTTTTTCAGTTACATAAAATGCTATTTTTGCTATATATTTAAACATTGATGATTACTTTAAAACAAAAATGTCTAAAAGTCTCGTCTCGTTCTCGTGAACCCAGTCTCGTGTCTCGTCTCGTGGGAAAAGCGTCTCGTCACACCCCTAGTTAAAGTGTGTGTACATAATGGCCTGCAACACACTGTATATTAAGGAAAACTATACTAGAACTCTATGGAATATTTCTAATAACTAAACACACTGGTGTTGTGACTGTAAACAGATGTAAACTGCACTAAGTTTTTATGAAAACACATTTTGTGAATCTGAGGTTTTCTGATGCACATGAACAAAACAGCTGTGTTTGTGTTACATTCCCTAGGACAGTGTTTTTCAACCACTGTGCCGCGGTACACTAGTGTGCCGTGAGAGATCGTCAGGTGTGCCGTGGGAAATTATTCAATTTCACCTTATTGGTCTAAAACATTTTTTAAAAACGAATAAGTCTGCGAATAATATTCCATTGTCGAGTGTCTGCGCTGTCTACACCAGCAGAGTAATCATGTCATACTCTTCCATATCAGTAGGTGGCAGCAAACAAAGCTATTTCGACATTGCTCCAATTTTCCACGACATACCTGTGTGAGCTGAGCTTCTCAACCCTGACTGCTATAAAAACTAAAACCAGAGAGAGACTAAACCCCTATTACGGGACTAGTTTTCCAAAATGACGTTTGAGTTAGAATTTTTTTCAGACGACGTCAATTCATGTAGACATTCAGACGGGACTAACATCTTCGTGTTTATTACAGAGGTGGGAGTGTCTGTGTTTTACATGTGGGCGTTGCACAAGACCACGTGTCCAGGATATGTGGATTCTACATCCATTATTGGTGCGGAAACTTGAATACCGGCGCTAGTGATAGTACGGTGGTTCACGTTGACCAAAACACAAATAAAAACGCGTTTTGGAAAGAAAAACATTTTCGGCAATCACAGACATTCGCATTTGGACGGGATTAGATTTCTCAGAGGACCTCCGGGTTTGCTGAAAAACAGGAGGTAATTTGCTCTGGAATTTTTACATACAGAGGTCATGTGAGAGAAAGACAGACATGGGAGATTCGGACGGGAAATATGAAAGATCAAAAAAGATCAAAAAAGGCTGTTTTCATTGTGTTTATTTGATTCCTATTCAAGACACTTTAATAAGAATGACTGTATATTGTTAATATTGTCACAGAGTTTCATTTTTTTACAGTTTCGATTGTTGGTGTGCCTTGTGACTTTTTTCAATTAAAAATGTACCTTGGCTCAAAAAAGGTTGAAAAACACTTCCTTAGGAGTTGATAAACCTCATTATATCTGTGTGCAGGTTAGTGAAGTGTGGAATAACAGATACAGACGGTGCTGCTCTTACTCAAGCTCTGAGGTCAAACTTCTTACATCTGAAAATGTTGGATCTGAGGGACAATAAACTGGAAGATTCAGTCAGACAGCAGCTCCAGGAGTTACTGAATAATTCAGAAGGACATTTAATGTGAGTACACACACACACACACACACACACACACAGATCTGAAAGTGTATTGTCTCTGAAATCTAATGAAATACAAGACTGTAAAGTCCCAAGTAAAAAAGGGATGCTAAGTGTATTAAATACTATCATGCCAAAGCATACTTAAGTGTACTTGCAGACAGACTAATGACTAGTATACTTAAAGTTTGTTATTTTGGTCCATATAAGTCCATTTAAATTGTAATTAAATTATACAAAAGCACAATTTTAAGTGTATTAAGTATACTTCTGTGTGCTACTGTGTGCAACTTTAAGTACACTTACTGTAGTACACTTAAAGTATATGGCTGTGTGTGTACTAACGTACCTACCTGACAGTAATTAATACAATTTAAGTATATATTTAATGTATTATAAGAACATTACAGCTATTTTTACTGTGTTACAAATACATGATTAATATATTATAAGTATATTCTTATTGCAGCAGTAGCTGTTATACTTCTGATCAATTACAAATACTTAAAAAGTACACTTTGTGGTTAATACTAATATACTTTATTATATCATACAGTACATAAAACCTTCTATACTACAGTATTGCAAATGTATTATTAGTACACTAAAGGTGTTTAGAATAATTTACAAATGCTGAATGTATTTTCTACACTATAACATGTTTTTGAAACACATTACATTTAATTTGCACAAGGTTACAAAAAAAAGCATTACTGTATTGTAATTGTGTTCAACAAAATGTCAGGTTGTCTCACAAACAAAAATTGTTCTGAACACAGACAGACGTCAGTATTAGAGTATACAGGTACAGTATTAGTTTAAACCTGGTGTGTGGACACAGACAGACGTCAGTATTAGAGTATACAGGTACAGTATTAGTTTAAACCCGGTGTGTGGACACAGACAGACACTAGTATTAGAGTATACAGGTACAGTATTAGTTTAAACCCGGTGCGTGGACACAGACAGACGTCAGTATTAGAGTATACAGGTACAGTATTAGTTTAAACCTGGTGTGTGGACACAGACAGACGTCAGTATTAGAGTATACAGGTACAGTATTAGTTTAAACCCGGTGTGTGGACACAGACAGACGTCAGTATTAGAGTATACAGGTACAGTATTAGTTTAAACCTGGTGTGTGGACACAGACAGACGTCAGTATTAGAGTATACAGGTACAGTATTAGTTTAAACCTGGTGCGTGGACACGGACAGACGTCAGTATTAGAGTATACAGGTACAGTATTAGTTTAAACCCGGTGTGTGGACACGGACAGACGTCAGTATTAGAGTATACAGGTACAGTATTAGTTTAAACCTGGTGCGTGGACACGGACAGACGTCAGTATTAGAGTATACAGGTACAGTATTAGTTTAAACCCGGTGCGTGGACACGGACAGACGTCAGTATTAGAGTATACAGGTACAGTATTAGTTTAAACCCGGTGTGTGGACACAGAGAGACATCAGTATTAGAGTATACAGGTACAGTATTAGTTTAAACCCGGTGTGTGGACACAGAGAGACATCAGTATTAGAGTATACAGGTACAGTATTAGTTTAAACCCGGTGTGTGGACACAGAGAGACATCAGTATTAGAGTATACGGGTACAGTATTAGTTTAAACCCGGTGTGTGGACACAGAGAGACATCAGTATTAGAGTATACGGGTACAGTATTAGTTTAAACCTGGTGTGTGGACACAGACAGACGTCAGTATTAGAGTATACGGGTACAGTATTAGTTTAAACCCGGTGTGTGGACACAGAGAGACGTCAGTATTAGAGTATACAGGTACAGTATTAGTTTAAACCCGGTGTGTGGACACAGAGAGACGTCAGTATTAGAGTATACAGGTACAGTATTAGTTTAAACCTGGTGTGTGGACACAGACAGACGTCAGTATTAGAGTATACAGGTACAGTATTCGTTTAAACCCGGTGTGTGGACACAGACAGACGTCAGTATTAGAGTATACAGGTACAGTATTCGTTTAAACCTGGTGTGTGGACACGGACAGACGTCAGTATTAGAGTATACAGGTACAGTATTAGTTTAAACCTGGTGTGTGGACACAGACAGACATCAGTATTAGAGTATACAGGTACAGTATCAGTTTAAACCCGGTGTGTGGACACAGACAGACATCAGTATTAGAGTATACAGGTACAGTATTAGTTTAAACCCGGTGTGTGGACACAGACAGACGTCAGTATTAGAGTATACAGGTACAGTATTAGTTTAAACCTGGTGTGTGGACACAGACAGACATCAGTATTAGAGTATACAGGTACAGTATTAGTTTAAACCTGGTGTGTGGACACAGACAGACATTAGTATTAGAGTATACAGGTACAGTATTAGTTTAAACCCGGTGAGTGGACACAGACAGACGTCAGTATTAGAGTATACAGGTACAGTATTAGTTTAAACCTGGTGCGTGGACACAGACAGACATCAGTATTAGAGTATACAGGTACAGTATTAGTTTAAACCTGGTGTGTGGACACAGACAGACATCAGTATTAGAGTATACAGGTACAGTATTAGTTTAAACCCGGTGAGTGGACACAGACAGACGTCAGTATTAGAGTATACAGGTACAGTATTAGTTTAAACCTGATGTGTGGACACAGACAGACATCAGTATTAGAGTATACAGGTACAGTATTAGTTTAAACCTGGTGTGTGACACAGACAGACATCAGTATTAGAGTATACAGGTACAGTATTAGTTTAAACCTGGTGTGTGGACACAGACAGACATCAGTATTAGAGTATACAGGTACAGTATTAGTTTAAACCTGGTGTGTGACACAGACAGACGTCAGTATTAGAGTATACAGGTACAGTATTAGTTTAAACCTGGTGTGTTGATTCTGTTACACAGAGACTGAAAACAGGCCGAGAGCTACGGAGCCGTTATACCACAAGCAAAGTACATAAGATTTAGCAACAACACATTAGACAATACATTCTATAGTTTAAAGTATGTAATTAATTACAAATTACCTAACAAAAACCGTTAAATTTACCTTATGCCGATGAAAATAAAATAATAACTATACGAACTAACGCATGCGATGTTGCAGCTTCCAGCCATTAATTCAAAGTAGAAGTGGAGGACTGGGGAGCCAATCAGAGAGCGGACTTTCCGAATCTGCCCGCCTACAATCTCTGATTGGCTGGTGGGACGCCGATTCTAGTCCATGGTTGGCTGGAATAGATACAAAGATATCACACTGCTGCAGTGTGTCACTTTATTCTGTGAACAAACAGAAGAGTGAGAGAGTGCAAACATAAATTATCTTGAACAGGAAAAAATGATTTTCAGCGCACAAAAACAAGTTTAACATCTCGCGCGCGCGAGAGAGAGATTTAGCGTGCAGAAACGAGTCTAAAAGCACGAGAGAGTAGTGCACTAAATATAAGTACATTTAAATTTAACTGATAATATACTGAGACTACCGAATATTAAAAATTGTTTTCTAATGTATACTTCCTGTACATTTGTACAATGATTATTTCAAGCATATTTTTTAAAAATATACCAAAAATAAATTGAAAAACAAGTTTAAATAAGTTTACTTTGGAAATTTAACCAACCTTTCACTTAAAGTATATTTTTCAATACTTAAAAAAGTATTTTAAAAATTTAATTCCAAAATTTGGTAGTAAAAGCATGATGTTAGTATACTTTTTATATATTAACTGATGGTACAATTTTTTGTTAGTATATTTAAAATGTACTATCGAGGATTTCAATATATTTGTAATACACTAAAGTGTATTTTTTTTTCACTGGGGTACTGATTCTCACATACAGGAAATGTTCAAGTGTTCATTAATATTGTAGCGTTTTTCACCGCTAAGCAGGCACTTGGAGAGACGGGTGAGCTTCCTTGCTGCCCAATGCAAATGGCTGGGAGTAATTTATTTTGTTGTACACAATATTTTTATACTGCATTTACTCAAGTGTTAGTAATTTAAGCAAATGTGACTTATTTAAAATCTTTAAATAAAGTAATAATTTTGTTTTTATCTTACAGATATGATAAGACCACGTGGAAGAAATTCAAGAGTTTCTTTGGTTACTGAAAGTCAGATCAACAACTGATTTTAGAAACTGAGTCGCCGAGAGAGAGAATAAAATATACACAACAGAGTGGAAGCAGTGTGAGCAATGTCTACAGCCAGCCACACGAGGGCAGTAGTGTGACAGAAGAATTATTCTCAGGCAAAAGTAACTACGGGAGTTTACAGGAGGAACAAAACAATGTTTACAGAAGCTCTCTTTCCTCCAAACCACAAAATAAAGTGTACTAGATAAGAACAGAAAAGCCTCTCCAACACAGGCTACAAATGATCCTTGTGACTGACCTTCATATTTCAGTGAATCCATTTAGTCAAAAAAAGTTTGGGCTTTTAGCCATATTCAGGTTTCTGTTCCTTTATTCTGTAATGTAGTAAATGTGTTTGTGTTGTTTCATTTCATTCTATAATTATAAATATCACAAGGATTATTCTGTAAATGGTCATAAGTCTAACTCTGGTTTAGTCCTCATTCACACAGACTTAAATTACTTCTTATGTGGGTCAATGACGTGACGCCCCCTTTTTCTGTCTGGGTTAATTTTATTTTGCAGAAAAAACTAAAAAATACATAAAAATTTCTCATCTACTTGTTATACCTTCTTTATCTACTAAACCACTCTAACTTTTCCAAATTTTTAAGTTTTTCATCATTTTTCTGCTATCCGAAGTGCCAAAACACCATATGGGGCGACCGTCCGGCCTTGACTTTAGTTAGGACAACTGGTTTAAAAACACTTTAAATCAACTTAAATATATCCCTTTTCCTAGTTGGCATAATTTTAAACATGTTTTACATCCATTGACAAAACTATAAAGCATTTGCTCATATATTTTTATCATGATATACAAACGAATGTTGTCCGAATTATGTTGATTCTATCCATTTCATCCGGGGCGACCATCAACAAACCACAATTTTGGGACCTTTATTTTAAAAAACATCTCAAGGATGGGATACTGCATCAGCCAGACACAAGTGAAGACCCCCTGGAAACAACTGTATAGTAAATCAGTCTCTCTCATATAGTAAGAAAAAGCTGTTTTTTAACGGCTGTGATGTCGTAGTCACTTTTGGTCATCATGTGGGGCGACCACCCCAAAACTGTGAATTATAATTTTTTTCCACAAATCTATATTTTGATGATAAATTTGATAGTGCTTTGTCACTAGAAGAAGCTAGTTTGGTTTCTGAGGCTAACCGTTAGCCTGTTATACTTGAGTAAACCTGAAAACATCATATGGGGCGACCGAGTATCATGTGGGGCGACCACTGCTAAATGTTTTAAATGATAGATATATGTCCTATATTTGTAGTTTTCATATTCTACACATTAATTATATACATAGAGTTAATTGTTTAAGTATAATTATTTGTATATTTTATCTTTTTTCTCTAAATTCAGCCATTTTCCATTCCTTTTATAGGGATAAACATTTATTTTAACTGGATAATGAAGGAGACTCTGATATTATAGAATAAACTTGTGAAATAATGGTTCAAAATGAAAGGGCACTAAAGTTTATCTTTCTTCATCAGTTTATCTACTTACTGATATGAGTTCAACTAGTCTTAATGATACATAAAAATGTGAATTCTGAGATATATATTACGGTCGCCCCAGATGACTTTTTTAAGGCTTTTTTTTTTTTAAAAAGTCTTATCCATCAATGACCCATGTATGATCTCAACATGTGCTCATAATGAACACAATTCTTTACTGAGTCTGGAATATTATCCTGGTGTATTTACACTGCTTTTGAATAACTTTAAATGTGTTATGTTTATACGTAGCTGAATATGAAGTCACCTTTTTACACTGATGTTTTAATCCTAAATTAATTAATTATGTAGTCCCTAACTTGTCAAGGTATGAATTTCCGCAGATATGAACAGACCGTGGTTCTAATTTTGGTTCAATCACAGAAGTAGCTCACGTGTATTATACAAAAATGTGTTTTTGTGTAAAGTGGGAAACTTTGACAGAATGTTGTTCGTGATTCCCCTCACCACTAAAGGGTACAGATACAACACTGTCGTACAAGGTCACTGTGACATTCGTTTCCTTAGCCGCGATTATGGTTTTTAGCCACATGATGGCAGTGGTGGGAAAGGGGACAGATTTAGTCAAGTGGATTGGTATGCTTTATTTTGTATATTCGGGTCAAAAGCGTACAAGACTCACTTTGTCGGACTTAAGCACAAATTGGACTTACCTACGTGCCCCCGAAACAGAACATTTTTCAAATGTGACTAATGTGACTTATTATATTATTAACTGTAATATTAACATACACTATTAGCTCCTAAAGTTAAGTAATGCAACTGTTAACTGCACTTGTGTTGCTCATGTGGCTTGTGCTGAAAACTGAGAGACATTTAAAGTCTCAAGCAACAAAACGAGCATCAAACATTTCAAACTGTCTTATGCAAATGTTTAAAGAAAGCAACAATGCGGGCATCAACCAATTATATCAGATTACACAAATATTTAAAAGAAATGAGGGTGATATCTAGCATTTAAACTAAATGAACTATGAATACAACAGCTCATTCTGGGGATATGGAATCTTTATGACCAGTCGTTATATATACTGTAGATGCATAAGCCCATGCAACATTATCTCGAGACACTGAGAAAAAGAAACAACTCCTTAATTGCTTAGGTGTATAATGAGATAAATGTAAGTGTAAGGACAAGGGCATCTAGCAAAGGCTGTAAAGTTTGACTAGAGCTGCATAAAAAAAAAAAAAAAAAAAATCCAGATCTCCATTTCCACACACACACACCCACAATCTGATTTCTAAATGACAGTGATTCACTTGCATGTATTTCCCTGCATTCAGATGTGTAGATAATGTTTTGTTTTCTAAAAACAGGGCTCGAAATTGCAACCATTTTGGTTGCATATGGTCCCGAAATTTCATCTATGCAACCTCAAAATATATTTGAGAGCATTGGTGCGAGTGCATGTAATTGTTGCCGTGCGACCTGTTTTAATTTCTCTACAAATTAAACAGATTAATACGTTACAGTATGTATGTGTTCTGTGCGCTAAATGCTGATACGATGACGTTCTGCCGTTGAGATTTTAGATTGGTTAATAATACTTTAGCTGTCAATCACTCAGTCAGGTAACGGCGCTAACTACAGCGGGGAAATTTCAATTTAAAGAGTTGAAGAAGAGGAAAAATGAAAAGAACACTGACTGATTTATTTTGCAAACCACATAACGTTACAAATAATGGCGCTGGTGATAGTGATCATGTAGTGAATGTTGATTCACCAGCCGAAAAGGTGGTGTACAGTTTTCGGAGGGAATGGCTGAAAGACTTCGAGTGGCTCCACTATGAAAATGGCTCTATGCACTGCATAGTTTGCAGGTAAGTTTGCCACTGAATCTACGCACTTTAAGCGTGAGAGCTTGGTCAAACACGGTAAGAGTGTCAAACACAAGAAATGTAGGGACACGTGTGTAGCAAAAAGTTTAGTTTCAACAGGTTCGATCGTTCCAGCCGTTCCGCGCAGAACTGAACGTGAAATTTAACACGGCATACACTATCGCCAAAGAAGAGCTCGCCTTTACTAAATTTAAACCCATGTTGCAGCTAATAAAAAGAACGTTATTGCAATTAACATGACATATGCAAGTGACAAGTCATGTGCCAATATCATCGGCGTAATAGCAGATACCCTTCGTGAGAACACTGCAGGTAAAGTGTCATCAGCCCAGTACATCTCATTCATGATCGATGGAGACACTGACCTGTCTGTCAAGGAGTGCGTGATTGTGATATATGTGGCATGTGATGGGGTTCTTTCATTGGCTCACACGTAGGTTAATTGTCACCCACGATAGCCTATCAGAATGGCTCTTGCAGGTATTTAAGGCTGGAATAATCTACCTGGTGTACGTCACGATTAGGACCGCCTTCACGGCGTGCGCGAGGACAGAAGGTGTGTAGTTGTTTTTAGCTATGTGGCTAATGAAGAGGTGGGCATGTACATTAAAATGCCGATGTTTTATTTCTCCCTTAGTATGCGCATTGGCTAACGGATATCTGTTTGAGTCAGACTGTCTACTCTTTGTTGGGTAGGTATTACGCTCCTTACGTGCTGCGTGTTCTGTTATTGGGTGATGTTAACCGGTGTTTGTTTACCATTTAGCCGTGGAGCCTTCACTTGTGCATGTGTTATTCTGCATGGCCCGATGTGAGCGGCACTACAACTCGCGTGGCGAAACGATTCGTCTGGGTAAGTAAGTTTCGTTTTCTCTGTCTTATGGAAGAGATGCGATTTAGTGATGGTTCTCTTTCTTAGTGGCTGTGAATGTCTGACGCGGTGCCGGTGAGTCTCGTGATGGCGGAAGTATTCGCCCTCCGCCTTGCCTGAGGACGGCGCTGCTGTTTCTTCTCCTGTGTTTTTCTCCTCCTGCTTCTCTGCTTATTTTTTTTATTATTTTTGCCGTGACGGTATTAGTGGTTCCGAGCTGCCTTGCTACTGTCTGGAAGCCAGTTTGGACTTCCGGGTTCTCTGCATTTTTGTGTTGTGGAGTCTGTCGTAAAGAAACGTTAGGAGAACTCTGAACTGTAGGTGATAATGTTTGGTGAGCTGTCCGAGCTATGTTAGTTGATGTTTGTTTAAATTGTGATATTTGTTTTTGTTTTTCTGTTTTTTGTTTAGGGCAACGAGAACTTCTGTTCTCTTTATCTTTTTGCCTTTATTTATTGTGTTTTTTTGTGTTTGGTTAATTGTATTATTTTGTGTTGTCCATCTCGGGCACTGTTGGGCTCAGAGGCTAGCTAGCTTAGAGTATTGGGGGTAGTATAATTGTGTGGAGTGCAGTTGGTGTTCACGTTTCACTTTGTGTGAGTGTGTGAGGAGCACCTGTAAGGCCGGTACCTCCTTTAGTCTGCCCTCGCCGCTGAGAAGCCGGTGCCCGAAATTTTGTTTTTTGTTTGGTTTTATTTTATTCTTGTGAGTACACATAGTGCCTTGTCCTTTTTTTTTTTTTTTTTTTTTTTGTGTAGTGATAAGTGATAGCTATTTGAGATCCAGCATTGCATGCTATGGGATGTTTTTAATTTGTGATTTATAAAGTTTTGTACATTTGTATTCCCGTCTCTCGTTCATTCAGCCTAACGAACCTCTGTTCCTTATTGGTGTTATTTCCCCGGGTTAACCTCGGGGTGGCGTAATCGGGTCTAAAACTTCATATGTAATTGCCTTACCACGGCATTGCCATATATATATATATATATATATATATATATATATATATATATATATATATAATATGAGAGATATTATAGTCCTATATTAGACTACTATATTAATTTAACTTTACAAAATTGTATTGAGTGTCTTGCTGAATGTGTTTGTTGGTTTTTATATTATAAATGGATTTGTTTGTTAAAGTGTTAATGATGTTAGACCCATTTAAACATGTATTAAACTAGTGGGAAATATTTTAGGAATCTATGCAGCCACTAAGTCTGCATTTGCTGGTCTTGGGGAGTCATGCCACAACTGTATGCAGAAGACAGTGGCTATGGGAGCTGATGGAGCAGCTGTGAATCTTGGGAAGAAGGGAGGTGTATCAGTCAAACTCCAGAGGAGGCAGAAGACCGAATTTTAAATCCTGGTCACAGGATATGTAAAGCTTCAGTAATTTGTTGTAGCTGTTTGTTGTTAGTGTTGATTGGTGTTTTCAAATTGAAAAAAAATCTGTTAATATACAATTTGTAGTTGTGGTGCTCATTAATTTTTGGTGGGTGCTCCTAACTTTTTGAAGTTGGGAGCACCAGTGCTACCAAATGAAAAAAAGTTAATTTCGAGCCCTGTAAAAATGAGAATCATGTAAGAGTTGTGATCTCAATTCCCACTGAGAAAAATCACGATTCACATTTTAACAGGAAATGTTTAAAGGGTAGGGCTGCACAATTCTTTCTAAAATGTGAATCACAATTTTCATCTACAATTTTCCTCTGTGAAAATTATTTACAGTAATTTATGGCCGTTTTGTGATGCCAGTAAATTACTGCAAAATCTAGGGTATATATTTTAGTTTATTTCAGAACTATAACTTTTTGAAATAGGTTCTGGGGAGAGTGAATACCTCAGAACCTTTAAAATGAGTCAAGAGGCACCGCAGAATATAAAAAGGTGAGCGTTTAACAAGAAAAAATGGGATCGGATATTTAGTAATGAATGGTATCACTACATATATTACTCTAAACTTAGTTAAAATCAACACCTGAAAAAGTAACATGGTAGTAAAATCTCTGCTTAAAGCAAGCAGGTTAGCAGCTTTAATTCAGAAACTGGAAAAATGCACATTGATCCTATCTTTTACCATATCAGCCATAACAATAAAACCACTGACAGGTAAAATGAGTAACACTTTTATCAGGTTACAGTGGCACCTGTCAGGGAGTGGGGTATAGTAGGAACAGTCAGTTCTCAAATTGCAAAAGCAGGAAAATTGGGCAAGTGTTAAGATCTGAGTGATTTTGACAAAGGTCAGATGGCGTCTTCAAAACTGCAGCTCTTGTGGGTTGTTCCTGGTCTGCAGTGGTTAATCCCCACCAAAAGTGCTCGAAGGAAGGACAATTGGTGAACTGGTGACAAGGCTGTGGCTCCCATGGCTCACTAAAGCACGAAGGGAGAAAAGGCTAGTCTGTCTAATCTGGTCTGTAGGTCTGATAGTGTAAGGGTTAACCCCTAGAGGGCGCCAAAGCGCTCTAAGTTTGATTTTCGTTATGTTTGTTTGTAGTTTTCTTTTAGTTGGACTTCAAGTCCCAGACTGCACCTCGGTCAGGTGACGTAGTCATTCACCTGAACCGAGGGAAGTAATTAAGTTTAGTATAAATAGCCTGACTGAACTTCAGTCAGGCGTCTAGCTTTTGTTGTTGAAGTTATGATTTATGTCGGTGTTGGTTTTTGTGAAACGTAATAAAAAGCTTATATTGAACCGCCAGCTTGCCTCCGCAATTATGCCCACACACAGACACCGATTGAGGAATCGTGACAGATAGCAGATGTCCAAATTCTTTAAGAAAATCGACATATGGCCCCGGGGGTCTGTACACGGTGGCCAGAGTAAAATATAGCAAGGGTTTATTATGTATTTTACTGAGTGCAACATTAATGACGAGCACTTCAAATGAGTTAAACCTGGGCGTTATTTTCTGAGTAACAGTGAGTACATCAATGTAGATAGTTGCGGCACCGCCACCACTACCAGTTAGACGGGGTTTGTGCTTATAGAAATATCCTGACGGAGTAGACTCATTCAGACCAATATATTAATTTGGTTTAAGCCAGGTTTCGGTGAGGCAGAGTGCGTCAAGGCAATAATCCGAGATCATTTCATACTTATTTGGCCTTTTTCTGGTTTTATGGTTATCAGATTGTTTTGGGCGAATTTACAAGTTTATTTTTTTTTTCTCACTATTCGGGGAACTGACACAATTTTTATAGGACAAGCTATGTGTGCGCGTCCATCAGTATGGTGAATTGTAATGTGGCTAATATGATTGGAATCTACGGTATGACTTCCAGTCAGATGGTTCGTAAGATTAATGAAACACAGTGGAAAATTGGATTGCGAGCATAATTCGTTCCGGAAGTGTGCTTGTAAATTAAAGTGAATTTCCCTCATAAGAAATAATATAAATTCATTCCACAACCTAAAAATATTGATATAAAAGTAGTTTCTTTATAAAAAAAATAAAAATAAAGTAAAAATAAAACACTGCTGTGTAGGAAGAATTTTACACACACATCCTGACTGCTGTCGGTGACTTTAGTTAAATGGAAATGAAGAAATGAAAAATAAGTAACAATATGGTTTAAAACTGTGGTTTTCAATCCCAATCCTTAAGGAGAAAGTGGAAGTAAACTGCATCAGTTTGAGGGCCCCACTGTTAACTGTTATTTCTTTGTTTTGTTTATTAATTCACATCTTATGGACAATATTGCACCTAGTGAATATTATAAATCCTTAGATTATGTAAGACATGATGTAACCTGCAAAGGAGGACCAAAGGATATAAACGTAAGAATAACATTAAATACATATATATATATATATATATATATATATATATATATATATATATATATATATATATATATATAATTCTAATATTCTACTTGAGTAATTGCAATACGTCACTATAATTAGATGTTTTTTATAGCATATCTGTCCATCAATCTATTATAGATTACAGTTAAGGAGTTTGGATAGTGCTGCCTGGACAGGGCATGTGTACTGCAGAGCAAATTGAATGTGATAAATATGAAACAGCATGTGGTGGGGTGGTTAGTTGTCATTCCACTTACACTAGAAACTTGTGTTTAAGAACATTTGCTGAAAGGCAAAATATCTGGCTCCACTGACTAACTGCGATAACATTACACTCTAAAAAATTAAACTGTGCTGTACTCAATTTTTTTTGGTGAAACATTTTTACACTTAAAAATATTACAGTTTTTTCTGATGGCTTTAACCCTAACTGTGATTCTTATAGCACAATTTCTAAAACTATTAATACTTATAGCAAAACCACTCACTGAGTTTGCAAAACTAAAAGCACAAACACTTCTTTAGACTCAAAACTGTAGGAACAATGCACTGCACAACACTCTTTTTGCAGAACTTTAAACACAACTCACTGCTTACACTCAATTACCAAATTTCCAACACACTCCTTGCAAAATTATACACATGTATGGCATCATTAACACTATTTTGCCAACTGTCTGGCACACTGTCACATGTGAAAACTGCTTAGGATAATTAGTTCACTTTGCAATCAGCCTAAGCACTATAAATAAGCCACAGGTAAGCTGTCTATGTGGAGTAGAATGGAAGGAGCAGTAAGAGTGAGAAGAGTGAGAATCAGAGGAGGCCGAGGAGGCCGGGGGAGAGGACGTGGAGGTGAAGAAGTTGGAGAAAGAGGACGTGGAGGTGAAGAAGCGAGAGGGTTAGAGGAAGTGAGAGGAAGAGGACAAGGAGGAGCAAGAAGAGGACGAGGAGGGGAAGAGAAAGGGTAAGAAGAATAAGAAATAGAATAACTGATGACATCAGAGCTACAATAGTGGACCATGTCATTAACCATGGGATGACCCTGAGGGAAGCTGGCCAACGGGTTCAGCCTAATTTGAGCTACACTGTGGCAAGCATCATTAGGACATTTCGAAATGAAAATCGGTAAGTACTTTGTAGCACTGCCGTACTCTAATGAGGAACACAACAGTACCATACATGCAAAAATACTAAAATTGTTACTTTACGGAATTGCTAGACATCCAGATGTTGGGGGCAGAGGAAGAATGTTCACTCCAGAACAAGAGACCCATATAGTGAACATGGTGATTGCCAATAATGCAATAAGACTGCGCGAAATACAGCAGCGCATAATTGATAATGACACCATCTTTCAAAATATAAACAGTGCAAGCATTTCTGCACTAAGTCGTGTACTTGCGCGCCACAGAATAAGAATGAAGCAAATTTACACAGTTCCTTTCGAGAGAAACAAAGAACGTGTAAAGCAACTGCGATATGACTATGTGCAGGTAAGCTATAGAGTCATTGGTTCTGAATTTGGAAGTGCATACTGTAGTGCTGTGCATGGGCCTGATGTGTTGCATTTGTTTTGTCTTGTCCAGAGTGATGGAACTAGAAGCAGATGCCATGGGACATGAGCTACTTTTTGTAGATGAGGCCGGTTTCAACCTCAGTAAAACCAGGAGACGTGGCAGGAACATTATTGGACAACGTGCCATCATCAATGTCCCAGGACAACATGGTGGTAACATAACCATGTGTGAAGCTATAAGCCAAAATGGTGTTGTTTACCATCATGCAACCGTAGGCCCATACAACACTGCACACATTATTGCATTCCTGGACACCTTACATGACATGCTCACTGTTCAGAGACCAGAGCATACCCGATATGTCATCATATTGGACAATGTCAGTTTCCATAGGGCTGCTTTGATCCACAACTGGTTTACAGACCACCCATCCTTCATGGCACTCAACCTCCCTCCATACTCTCCATTCTTAAATCCCATCGAGGAGTTCTTCTCTGCCTGGCGCTGAAAAGTATACGACCGTCATCCTCATCAACAGGTAGCCCTTTTACAGGCAATGGAGAAGGCATGTGGAGATGTTGACCAGGCATCATATCAGGCCTGGATACGGCATTTAAGGAGATATTTTCCCCGGTGCCTTGGACTGGAGGATATCGCATGTAGGCTGATTGTCTTTTCTTTTCCTTTTTTTTTTGTGAAATTACTATTTTGTGTTCTGACTTTGTCTTGGTTTTGATGAGTGTGAATAAAAACCAATACTTGAAGTTTGGATCCTTGTATGTTTACATGACACTATGACAAAAGTATGACCTCAAATTGACATCTGTACACAGAGAAAGCAAAAGCCAGATGTGTTTTGTATTCATACCATCAGTGTGCAGTTGGCGCATCGTGTGCTTAGTAGATGATGGCTTGTGTGTACTGTTTGATACGAAAACACCATTTTTACGAAGGTGTGAAGAGTTAATCTAGCTGTGTTCGCTTTTGCAAGAGAACTACAATGTTTTGATAATTGGGTGAAAGGTTTTCTTATTTGTGTGTAGAGTTTTGCAAAAATAGCCAATAGTTACAAAAAATGTGCTTAAGCAATCAGAAGAAAACTGTAATATAAATAGAAAAATTGCTAAATCATGTAAAATATACTTCATGAATTGAGTACAGGTCAGTAAAAAATTAAGTAGATCTGAATAACTATATTTAGTACAATGATGTACAAAATTGAGTACATGTAATAAAAAAATTAGACTATTATTTAACAAACAAATGTGCTACATTTACTAAATATTGTAAATAATTAATTCACACTGGTCTATCACAGAATTGTTTTTAATACAGTATATTTATCTTTTACTACTTTTTTACTTTTAATACTTCTGATACAAGTATTATACAGTTAATGTGTGGAAAGTAGACTTTTGTATTAGAATATAATCACATAGAGTCACATTTTACATCTGAAAGATTGCACACCTTCACACTTCAGTTTCCTGCAAACTGTGGGATCCATACAGCATCCATGCAGACCTTCTCAGGTCTTAAGGAAGCAATAAAAGTCTCTTGCTTCCCATGCTTCACTCGATAATGATCAAAATTCCTTTCGATGATGCGACAAATGTGTTTATTTAGACCTTACACCATCCCATAATGCTGGCACCTACAAATGGAATTATAGTATACAAGTAAGTACAAGTGTGACTATTACTATATACATCATACTGATCTACGAGTGGTGTTCAAGTCAAAGCGGGACTTGTGATGAAAATTCTCTGAAACGAATTACCATTGCTGGTAAAATTCCAGTGAACATTCCAGTGGAATGCTTTTATACAAAACGAACTGCTTTGATCACCAAAGGTGTTTTGCTCTTGCAGAACAATGCACAACCTCATATATAGAGAAATAAAGGGAGCTTTTACTCTAATAAGTGTGTTCTGTTATTCTGCACAAAGGTCCCGCTTTGACTTGAATGTCCCTTGTATTAAAATGATACCCAACTTTATTTACGCATTACTATCAACTATATATATATATATATTTTTTTACTTTAGTTAATGGAAAATCTAGTATATTCTAGTGAAAAACTTGTATATTCTAGATTCATTATAGGTAAAGTGAAATATTTCAAGCCTTGATTTAATTTGTAATGGTTACACATTTAATACTTCTGTAACATTTAAAAAGTTGACATTCACCTCATTTTATCTCCGTTCTAACTCCTCTTCTTTAGTGGTGTTGGTGCTGTGAAAGAGATATAGAACATATATAACATGTTTCACACAAACCAG
This sequence comes from Clarias gariepinus, assembly GCF_024256425.1. Taxonomy (NCBI): domain Eukaryota; kingdom Metazoa; phylum Chordata; class Actinopteri; order Siluriformes; family Clariidae; genus Clarias; species Clarias gariepinus. The sequence continues at coordinate 1,060,536 of NC_071106.1, forward strand.
TTTTAGTTTCTTTTACTTACACATCACAACATACATAACATATTACACTTAAAATTTTAATTTTATATTACTTTCTCCTAATTATAATTCTGAGAGAAATGTTGTACTTTTACTAAATCTTTATATTTAGTAGCCATAGTTACTAGCACATTTCTTTTATCAACAGCAAATTTAATAATATTTAAGTACGGTACGGTGTTAAATCTCTCCTTTTACACCAGAGTTTAAGTGTCTGTATTAACGCCGCTTTAGCTGAGCAGTTTGGTGGTTGGAACAAACAAGCTAAATCACACTGAATTTAGTGACAGGCTGTGACAGGATTCAGAACAGTAACTCACACACTATAAAGTTGTGTGTGCAGGCAGACAGAGTCATTATTACAGTAACTTGTGTTAGCTGTTTACTCACCAGGATTTGTAAGGAATGTTCCAGAATGTTCCAGGTGCTTCATGTCCATTCTCACATCCTCACAGCCTTCTTGTCTCTGATGTAACACCAGACTTCCCATGAGCACTTGCACAGGGCAATTTACTCAATTATTTAAGTTTTTGTTGTTAAACATAAAGAATATTGAGTTGGAATGAGTGATAATTGTAGTTCTTGAAACTAATCAGCATTGATTACTCCATTACCAGATATTTTGATTGAAATGTATAAAAAAATATTAAGACATTTTTTGGCCATTTATTTTGATTTGTCTAACTCAAACAATCATGTATGTGATTTTTAGAGATTTTATTAAAGTAACATAACCTTTTTATTACTATGAAATTTACAAGGCCACAAAATTATTTTTTCAGAGTGTATTAGGCTTCATTAGAGCAGTAAAAGAAAAGGGGTAAATCTGACATGAAGTACAGTTTATATACATTTCTTTGTACATTCCCGCCAATTTATCACATCAAAAGGGTGAGGTAAGGCAGATGTTAACTGAAAGTAAAAGTGTACCTTTAAGCTGGTAAATATGTAGAGGATATTTAACAATAAACTGGTTTATTTAGTAACGTACAGTTCTATGTAAACAAATGAACAAAGACATTTATAGTTCCAAAGTACACTAGAGCAAGAAGACATTTTGAGACAGGAGTAATCCTGGCTTAACACTTTATTATAAACATTTGTGTGATATCACCAAACCAGTCTGCAAACAGAAACAAGTGTGGCTGGAAGGGTCTTCTGAGGCACTCCAGGACTGCTTCAACACCACTGACTGGGATGTATTTAGGCAGGTTGCCACTCACAACAACTTCACAGACCTACAGGAGTACACAGAGACTGTCACTGCCTACATCAACATGTAGGTGTGTAGAGGCGCGGATGCTTGTGGCGGCGTGCACGCTCTCTCTCTCTCTCTCTCTCTCTCTTTGCTTTCCCTTTTTGTGGCAGGTGGCCCCGCCCTGATTGGACGTGCTGTGGCGTGCTCCGCGATTGGTCGTCCTTGGACCTGCGCGTCTTTTTAAGCTCGCAGACGAAAAGCCGGAAGCGCGCGTGGGTTGTTGGTGGTGTTTGTATGAATATTGGCTTTTGAGAAAGATACGTTGTGGTTGTCGCGCCGGTGTTGTCTCTCTTTTTTTGTTGTTGTTTGTTATCGTGGCCGTGTCGGTCCACGTACGTGTAAATAGTGTAAATACTGTAAATATCTTGTTTGTTATTGTTGGTGTTTGGGAAGCTGTAGGGGTTGGGTGCCATTTTAGTTGATCACACTCGTTTTTCTCCTGTTTTGTATTTTAGGTAGGGAGTTAGTTTAGTTTCCTGTACTTTTGTTTGCCTTTTTCTTTTAGTATATTTAGTTTTGTGGGAGAAGTTGAGGGGAGTGTTTTTGTTTATTGTTTTGACCTTGGCCCAACCCTGAAGTTAAAAGCTCCCGGGGTTATAAAAAAAATACAAATAAAAGAGAAAAAAGAGAGCACACTGTTTATAAATTGTTTATTATTCTTTATTATTATACTGTTTTCTTTCCTTTTCTTATTACGCTCCTGGACCCTAGACCTGGGACGTAATAGCATTGATGATGTAACTGTAACAAAGACCATCACTGTCTGAGCAAACCAGAAACAGTAGCTAACAGGGGAGGTCTACAGACTACTGAAGGTACGAAACGCTGCCTTCAAATCTGGAGGCAGGGCCCTAAGGACAGCTAGTGCCAACCTGTCTCGCAGCATTAAATAGGCAAAGAGACAGTACTCCAAGAGAGTCTGTGGCACGGGATACAGACCCTCACTAATTACAAGCCCCCACAGCGGACATGTGACAGCTCAATCTCTCTGCTGAATGAGCTAAATGCATTCTTTGCCCGTTTTCACAACAGCACCACAACACAGAAACACCCACCTCAGCTCGGCGACCAGGTGATGACGCTTTTCCCAGACAGCGTGAGAAGATCCTTCCGCAGAATTAACGCACGCAAGACCCCTGGTACTGACAACATTCCTGGCCGAGTATTGAGAGACTGTGCAGGGAAACTCATGGATGTCTTTACGGACATTTTTAACATCTCTCTAAGTCAGGCTGTTATCCCCACATGCTTCAAAACCACCACCATAATCCCAGTACCTAAGAAAAAATCTCCCTCCTGTTTTAATGACTTCTGCCCAGTTGCACTTACTTCCATCATTATGAAGTGCTTTGAATAGCTAGTCATGCAGCAGATCAAGAATGCCCTCCCCCCCTCCCTGGACCCCTTCCAGTTTGCTTATCGGTCCAATCGCTCCACCTCCACTCAGCGCTCACCCACTTGGAAAACAAAGACTCTTATGTTAGAATGCTGTTCATCGACTTCAGCTCAGCGTTCAACACAATCATCCCACAACAGCTCACTCATAATTGATTCAGCTGGGGATCAGCACCCCACTGTGCAACTGGCTGCTGGAGTCCTGACTGGCAGACCTCCAGTCAGTACGGGTCGCCAATAACACTTCCACCATTACGCTGAGCACAGGGGCTCCCCAAGGATGTGTGCTGAGCCCCCTCCTCTTCACGCTGTTGATTCATGACTGCATACCATCACATGACTCCAACCTCTTCATCAAGTTTGCGGACGACACTATTTAGCAAAAAAAGATGAGACTAACTACAAACAACAATCTCTCCCTGAACGTGGAAAAGACGAAGGAGATTGTGGTCGGGAGAACATACACCCAACACTCTCCGCTGTCCATCAATGGTGCGATTGTGGAGAGGGTAAGGAGCTCCAAGTTCCTGGGTGTGCACATTACGGAAGATCTCTCCTGGTTCCCCAACATTGCAGCACTAGCCAAGAAGGCACAACATCGTCTCTACTTTCTCCGTAAGTTGAGAAGAACCGGAGCCCCAACACCCATCATGCACACCTTCTACAGAGGCACCATTAAGAGCATCCTGACCAGCTGCATCACTGTGTGGTTCGGTGTCTGCAATGCATCCTGCCGGAGAACACTCCAGCGCAAAGTGAGAGCAGCTGAGAAGATTGTTGTTGTCTCTCTCCCCTCCCTCCTAGACATTTACAACACCCGCCTCACACGAAAAGCTCTCAATATCGCCCATAACCCTACCCACCCGACTCCCACTGTCATACTCTGACTCCTTCATTTCACACACACACACACACACATACACACACACACACACACACACACACACACACACACACACACACACACACTCAGACACACAACACTCACACACACACACACACACACACACTCAATCACACACTTGCACTTGTCACTTTGTGCTCCATGCACCATTGGTGCTTTCACTACCTCAACCCAGGAAAGAAAAAAAAAAAAAAAGTGTACATATCTTGTTCATACTGTATTTCTATTTTGTTCTATTGCTTTCTATTGCTCTTTATTGTCACTTTAATCAACTAAAATAAGCACACTTGCACTATTCTTTTTGCACTGTTCCGTTTTTCTCTATATCAACCTTCTGTGTTGTTAACTGTCCCTTTTTGCAGGACAGTAACTCAATTACCTCAGCTCTGTTGTTTTTCTAAGTTTGTGTTATTATTATTTTTTTATTATTATTATTATCATTTTTTTTTATTTCAGTGTTATTTGTAACGAGGAAGAGAGAAACATAATGTCGATTCTCTATATGTATGCACTGTACATGCAGCAGAATTGACAATAAAGTTGACTTTGACTTTGAAATTCTGCATTTTCATCTTTTTATAGGATTTATCAAAATATTTAATCAAAATTAGAACTAAATGGAAGAAATAGGAGAAACAGTATATTGTTATCAGAAATTAATGCAGTAAACTATATTATTAAAACTAAAGATGTATTTTTAATATTCCTTGTAGTATTCCACTGTAGATATATCTGTAAAGAAATAGGCTACATGAACCAGTCATATGGTCATAAATATAAATGTTAATAGATTACAGTTTCTGCTCGTTGCTTGAACACTATAAACCCATGCTTAGACTAAAGTACCACAATTTGAAGCTTTTGTTACCATACCTCAAACACATGTACCTATACCTTAAACAAAAGCGCTGCTTTGTACTCTAGTTGCAATTATGCAACACACTTACTCCTTTATGCAACACACATGGTCCTGTATACTACACTCTATTTCATACACAAGACACTTCCTTCAAAAATGAAATCTCAGGGTGCCATTTGGAAAACACATGTATCAAAAATACAAAACACCGGGTAATTGCAACCTCAAATACACACCTAAAGGCACTTACTTGCAAAACTGAACACCAATTAGCCAACTACAAAAAGCCCTCAGTTTAGCCATTTCAATAACTTTGCAAGCATGAATGGAGGGAGAGGAAGAGGAAGAGAAGGAGGAGGAGGAGGAAGAGGCCATGCACGGACCCATATTTCTGATGATATTAGAGCAACTTTGGTGGACCATGTCATCAACCATGGCCTGACTATGAGGGAAGCTGGGCAGAGAGTCCACAAATATCTAAGTCGCTTCACAGTGGCATATGTAATAAGAACATTCCAACTAGAAAACAGCTATGTCTTCACCTCTCTACCTTCTACTCTACTCAGATGGTTTTTATAGCACTGTTCTACAGTATATCACATTACCATATCAAGTGTACAGGGTATTGCAGGGTGCTAATGCTCCTTTTGCAGCCAAAGTGGTAGTTTTTGTGAAACATACCATAATTACTTATATTAAAGTACAGTGTTGTACAGTGGATGATACAGTATATACAGTAAAGGACTGTAAGAAAAAAAAGCAAACTGATGACAATATGTGGTTGTATTTCTCTGAAATGACTCAACAATGCTATCCGTCTCCACCAGCTACGAAAGAAAATACTTGGAGACAGGCAAGTGTTCAACAACATAAACCATGTGAGCGTCAACACCATCAGACGCATCTTGGGAAAACACAGCATCACCATGAAGCAGCTCTACAGAGTCCCATTTGAGAGGAACAGTGACAGGGTCAAAGGACTTGGAGCTGAATATGTACGGGTAAGTGTAACTGTCCTTTACATTTACAATACAGTATTGGTGAAATCCAGTAGCAGCTGAATATGTACCATATCAGTACCACATGGATCCATTCTGAGAGCTACACAGGTACCTGCGGATGGGGTGAGGGTTCTGTATGTGTAGCACTGTAGTACAGTAATATGTTCTCTCTTTTTTTTTTTACAGAGAATCTTGGCCATAGATGGAGCTGCACAGGCTCATAAATTTATTTTCATTGATGAAGCTGGACTCGACTTGTGCAAAACAAGACGACGGGGTCGTAATGTAATTGGCCAAGGGGCAATTGTGCACGTCCCAGGGCAGCGCGGGGGAAATATCACATTGTGTGCCGCCATAAGCCTTCGAGGGCTTCCGCATCATCATGCAAAACTAGGTCCATACAATAGCCAACATATACTCACATTTCTAGATGCTCTCCATAATATAGTTGTTCAAAACAGACCAGATCAGTCCAGGTTTGTGGTGATATGGGATAATGTCAGTTTCCATCGGGCTGCTCTGGTCCAGGCCTGGTTCTCCAACCACAATCAATTTGAAGTGGTATACTTGCCCCCTTACTCACCATTTTTAAACCCTATAGAGGAATTTTTTTCGGCTTGGAGATGGCGTGTATATGACCGCCAACCACATGCCCGCATGCCTCTTCTGCAGGCAATGGAACAGGCCTGCGGCAACAATCAGGTGACAGCAATCCATGGATGGTTTCGACATGCAAGAGGATATTTTCCCCGGTGCCTAGCGGGAGAAGACATTGCTTGCGATGTCGATGAGGTCCTGTGGCCAGACCCCAACAGATGGCTGGATCCATGAACCCACGTATGCACAATTGTCATGATTTTTTGTGTTTACAGTATAGTGTTTTTTTGTTTTTATTTTGCTTTATCTGAATTTATGGTGCTGCAATGTACAGTGCTGCAATGTACAATATTGAGTAGGCCTATTTGCTTTTTTGGTTGTTTGAAAATGTGTCTCCTGAAAATATGCCTTCTGAATAAACAATGAAAATCAAAGACTGCAGTGATTTATATAAAGTAGACTAGTGTGTTCCCCCTGATCTGAAAGTGTTTGCATATGATGCAAGTATGTGTCATTTTGTCAACAGAGTTACATTTTGAGAAAGGAATGTTAGGTTTTGATAGCAGAGTTTAGGTTTTGAGAGTAGAGTTTCAATTAGGCACAGATGTAAATGGTATATTTCCTAGTGTTGTGTCATGTTTACTTGTGTTTAGAGTTTTGGCACAATGAGCGAAGTTTTGCAAAATGTGTTCAAACAACAAGCAAAAACTGTAAAAGATTAAAGAAATTAAATAAATTTAAAGGGAGATATTGGGCATTCTTGATGACCATTTAAATTTGTGTATAATTTACCTAGTAATATTAAAAGATTTAACATGAAAATGTGACTCTTCTCGAGTAATCATAATAAAAAAGTTTTTATTATTATAAAATATAACATCTCTTTTGCTTATATTAATTTTTGATCCACTTAGTGTAGTAAATAAAGATTCAACATCAATGAAAAAAAAAAAAAAACCTATATACATTCAAAAAGAAATGCAAAACAGGTTCCACAAACATTCCACAAAAAGAACAAAATTAAAAAAGATCAGCTTTATATCTCTTGAGAAACTGCTGGTTACTTGGATAAATTATGTGTATAATTTTAAAGTATATTTCACTAACTTTATTAATAACACTATTTGTTGTTATACGTCCAAATTAATTTCCAGTCAATATTCTCAAATTGGCTATTCCAAAAGTATTTATGTCGAAATGTTGCAGGGCAATTGTATCAAACATCTTAAATTTATTACATTTTCTGTCTTTAATATCAATACCATTTAAAAAAAATTTTTAATCATTAAATACTTAAAGGAATCACTAAAGCCCTGCAGAAGTCTCACAAATCCTGCTGATATTGCGTCAACTACAAAACTAAATTCACGTGGAGGTACTGAAATACCTAATTTTTCTAAGAATTTAGAGTATGTTGTTACGTCTCAGTCTAGGGTTGGGCTGTACAGCAAGTGATTGGTTCGGGGTTCTATTTTAAACTGTGTGAAAAAATGGAATATAATTGTGTAATATAACAAAGAAACAGACAGATACTGCAGCTGGCAAAAAGACAAGGTTTGTATTAATTTACACAAAACAAATGCAAATGAAGATACAAACACCACACCAGGATTAGCTTCAGGGTGGACCCAGGCCAAAATAATAAACAGAACAGGGGTCTGTATTTGGTAAGCTAATTTACCTAGCAAACAAAACACAAACAAAAATACAGGTACCTTACCTAACTCCCTGTAGGGAATATTGAACTTTAAGTGTGTTTCATGATATTCTGTGTGCGTGAGAACAGAGAGTTTTTCTTTGTTTTACCTCGACACAAGCTGAACTTTCAATAAACACATTCTATAGTAGTTTATGTTAAGGGTTGTAAAACTGTTAAACGCTCGTAAATGCAGAGCTACTCCCAAGTTTATGTTCTTCTTTACCTTATATTTTATAAACATTCCAGAACTCCTGCATCCACCTTTTTGGTTGTGTGTGTGTGTGTGTGTGTACTGTATGTGTGTGCGTATATATACTCCTGTCTTCCACAATAAACTTTGAACGTCTCACTGAGCACTGACTTGTGTGTATCATTGAGAGGTTCCCTGGATCCAGGCGGGACAGCAGAATACAGGCTGAGCACTAAGTAGACAAAAGGAGGTCTACCAAAATTTAAGAAATCCTTACAATTTGGGGGCTCTGTCCGAGATACCTCTAATCAGGTGAGTGCAGCTTTTTAATTTTTCTCTATAAGGATAGAGCAAGCACGCTCCCTGGTTTTTGGTATTTGGACCATATACAGTACGGGGGAGGATTGTCTTGGGGCTTTTACACCTTTTGGCGCGCGCTCGCTTCTGAAAGGTTCCTTGAACTGAAGCATAAGTGTGAAAGCTGTATTCTGTTGCCCGCTCTTTGTTGTTGTCTTTGTTGAGCTCCTTGTTGTTGTCCTTTTTGTTGTATTGTGTGTTGTTTGTTGAAGATATTGGTTCTTTCTGTCGCGGGTTAATTCATATTTATAAAATTGGTAGAAATAAAAGGATAAATACTTAGACATAAAAGAAACTAAAATACAAAAAAAAAAAGATTCCAAAGGTCACATCCGAAACTAAATTCAAGCCGCCCGTTCTCTCAACATTTTCAAACCCTCGTCCATATCATGCTGAAATAGTAACATCAGCATCTAACCAACAAATTATTGAGAAAATCTATCCTAATTTGAATCCCACTCATCCTTTCGTGAGCTGCCCATCTGTGCCTGTCTCCCCCGTACCCACAAAACCGTGCTCACCTTCGTTGGAAGGGTGTGCCTTAGGAAAGGGAAAGACTCCCAAGAAGGTGTCAGGACGAACTCCTGACAGCCCCCTCTCGGATAATGCCAAGGATACTGATGGTGAGGATGATAATAACTCGGACGATTAGGGTCCGGATAAGAGGTCTCGCCCCAAACCTCCACAAGAAAACACTGCGTTTGTTTTCTCCATGGGACCAAAGGGTCCAAAACTCCTTCCACCATTTGTAAGCACGCTGAAGGACATTATTAAGATGCTCCCTTCTCGCAGCAAACCTTTGCATTTTGTTAATATGCTGATAAAGGCTTCTAGGCACTGTCAGCTCGTGTGTGTGGATTATCGCTTTACTTTGCAATCGGTTTTTGGAGATGGGCACGATAAGGCTGATTTGATAAAAACGGTAAAATGCTTAGACTTTAAAAGAGACAAATTGGGTGTAGTGGAAAAATGTATGACATAGATGAAGGAGGATGATGGAAAAAGAAGGAATATGACTTTTTTTGGGTAATTTTAATGAGGCTATGAAACTCTTAAGGAATGAGCTAACTACTTATCTTCTCACATGTCAACAAGCTAGTCAGAATCTGTCACAGGTAACTGATTGTAGACCAGAAAAGAGTGAGACTACATTCAAGTTTCTCGAGAGGTTTCGAGAGACCTAGACCCTTTTGGGTGGTATGCCCCTGTCTGAAGAAAACCCTAACCCACTGTTCCTACCAGAAATCATGAAAATGCAAAAGTTTCAATTCTCAGATCGTTCTACAATGTCGAACATGTGAGAACACTGGAAGGAGATGGTATTTTAGAAAATAAACAAGATGCATGTATGTTTGTGGAGAGTGAAGGATACAGAGGTAGAGGAGGTCTGCAGGGTCAGAGCACACTCTGTAGGTCTGATAATTGTTATTACTGTCATAAATAAGGTAATTGGGCTTATGAATGTCGCACAAAGGCCCGAGATGAGGAATGTAGTGGACAAAATGTGTATAATCGATTAAATAATGGTCAGTGGCATCATGCTAATGAGGTGTTTCCTCCCAATCCTTCAGGGATGCAGGTAGAAGTATATGATGCATAAGGATGCCCGCAGAGTTCCAGTCCCGCGATGTTACTTTGTACTTTCGGGTCACCTCAGGTTAATGAGTTGCCCTTTATAGAATTATGTATAGATGGTTTCGTATTCTCTTTCTTGGTGGATACAGGAGCTACAGTGTAGTCTTTGGATCGTGATTATGAGAAGCCGCTCTCGAATAAAAGTATCAGCTCTGTGGGAATTGAAGGGGTTGCTCAATAAAATTATTTCACTCCTCAGGTAACTGTATCATGTCCTTTAGATAAGGGAATTCATCTCTCTCACCGTTTTGTTTGTATGCCTGATTGTCTTTTTAATCTGCTAGGACGTGATTTAATGACCAGACTACACACGTCCATGACTTTTTCTGGCGCGAAACTCACTGTTGTAGTGCCTGATTCAGTTCCTTTTTCCTACCTCACAAAAATGCGTGTAAGTAATTGTTTCCTTTCTTCACAGAATAGCTCTCTTCCTGCTGCCCTTAAAGGGGTCATACGGGCCTACAGGCACTTTTTCAAGCTGTTTGGACTAAACTGTGTGTTAGGAGAGTGTGTACACAATCACTCTACGATGATAATGAGCCGCCCAGTGATTTTCTTTTCATTTATTACAATAACATGCCCCTTCTGAAATCAGGCCAATCGCAAACGCCTGTCACTGTGACGCCACACCACAAGAGGCCGCTCCTACACTAATTGATTGACACTGGTGTTTTAGCAAAGACCCGCCCCAAGTGAGAAGAAGCTGTCGGCCATAGTTTTTCGCCGCTGGAACAGAATGTCGCCTAAGCGAGTGTGGTGTACAGTTGTTGGGTGTAATAGCGAACACAGCAGTCGTCATTCACTACCGACATTTGAGCCGCTGAGGACGCAGTCCCTGACGATCTACCTAAATGCGCTCATGTTTGCGCTAATCATTTTTCACCAGACTGCTTTATAAACGCGGGTCAATATAAAGCTGGTTTTGCTACGAAGCTGCTCCTAAAAATGGATCTGTACTAACGCTTCGTGTTCCTGCTTCATCTTCACCAGGCTCAGTGAATGTAATTTCTTTTTCTATGAATCTTTGGCGATCGCCTTTTAAATAATCACGATGAATGCGGAGAGTAAGTTAACTTATACTCTCATAGAACATGGGTATGGCTTCTTCTCTATGTACATCCGTCTCTATATAATCCCTAATCGCCCGTTTATAATAAACAATGCATTAAGGTGATTGTCTAGTTGCAAACTGTGTACGTAGTCGGAAAACTATATTATGCTTACCTTTGTTACATTAGATGGTTTATAACGGTGTCTGTCAAAGATTAAGAAGTCATGTAAACACATCAGTAAACACATCGCATCCGTATCTCTCTCAGTAAGTTTCTCCACTTTATGTTGTTGTTGCTCGGGGCAGCATAACAGCCCGTTAATTCATGCCCATGCAGTGATAAGAAAGACAAATCGAGTCGATGCATGTCCATTCTTTTAATTTCTGCGTTGTCAGGCGATATTACAAACTTCCGCGTAGGTTCCGTACTTAAATCAAACCAAAAACTACTAAAGAAAACAGGCTCAGGCTCTATATTCCAGCGTTTTCCAGTTTGTTTAGCATTACCCACAATGCATTGCCCGCACTGGACTACACTCCCGTGGCTATACCCCACATGTGTTGTAAATACACGCCCCACAGAACTGGGGGGCGGGCTCAGCAGAGATCATAAGCATTTAAAGGAGCATGTACTGAAACAGGTTGCTGAGAACAGAGCTAGTTTTTACCAGGTAAAAGTAGTGTTTTTTTTACACAACCATTGAGAATTTTTAATTAAAGTATATTACAAACTTTTCATTAGGACCCTAAAGAATCATATTAACATTTAATGAAAAATGGGGCTGGATGACCCCTTTAAATGTGTGCCAAGCAGTCTGTGGGCTGAACACAAGGACGAGGTGGGGTTAGTACACTGTGTTCCTTATAAAACTAAATTAAAACACCCGCAGCCTGTGTACATCAAACAAAATTAAATTAAATTAAATTCAATTTAATTTTATTTGAATTTATAGCGCTTTTAGCAATTTTCATTGCCTCAAAGCAGCTTTACACAATCATAATATTAATTTAAGTTTGTATGAAATGTGAGTGTGTGTAAATTAAAATGATCAGATAGTCCCTGGTGAGCAAGCCGAGGGCGACAGTGGCAAGGAAAAACTCCCTGAGATGGTAATAGGAAGAACCTTGAGAGGAACCAGACTCAACAGGGAACCCATCCTCATTTGGGTGAAACAGAAAGCAGTAAATGATCTGCATTTATACTTTGTGTTAGGTGGCAGGCAGTTCAGCTATAATAGCTGATGTTAATAATAATAATAATAATAATAATAATAATAATAATGACAATGCGAGATAATTAGCATTTTATCCGCGTGATGTCAACTCACTAGGTCACATCAATCTAAATAAACCCAAACTGTATATTAAAGGAATCAGCACTGGTAGTGGTTCATTTATTTTATTTATAAAAAAAAAAAAATATATATATATATATATATATATATATATATATATATATATATATATATTCCCTTGGTAAAATAGCATAAATAAATCATAGGTAGCGTATACCAGAAAAAAATACAACGCATGTTATGATAAATTTCGTTTTTAAGGCGCGGAAAATTCGCCGTCTTTTCCGTTTCAGGGATTAAAAGGCGCTAACAATAGGTGCGTTCGACTTCATGCTGTGCTGCGCAGACTGATCGGCAGCTAACTTGAAGTAGTGCATGCCGGTTAGAAATTTTGTCCGACTTGAACCGCCGCTGACGCCACATGACGTTCACGTGTAGCATCAAAGTAACGCGAGAGCGTTTCGAGAACAGCCGGCTTGCTCAGCCAGCGCAGCATTTCAGGAGCGACTGCACCAGGCTGTGATGACGTCACAGCTTCTCATGATTGGCCACATTCACCACATGACGATGATCACGAGTGTTTCGTGCCTTAATCCATATAATTGCATAATAAATCAATGTGCATGCCATTTCGTGAATTTTTTCCTTTAAATTCTTTATATTGGATTTGTGCATAAGTTTATTGTACTTTTTTCATACAGACCACTTATAGTATTCAGCTGCATATTTAAGTAATATTTTTTATGGAATAACTAAAATGTCACAGACATTTAATGTAATGTGGTCAACATTGATTAATGCTGAAATCTGTAGTTGCTGCTTCACTTGCATGTGCTGCATTGTGCTAGTGTGCATTGTCAATTGAAAAATATAACATTTAAAACACTTTTATACACTGGTATAAATTATAATAAAAACAAATACATTGTGCTTGTGCATCTATGATTTTTCTCGGTAGCTTCACACACCTTGAGTATAGTCCCATGGTCTCTCATTTCGCATATATAAGGACCATGCATTACCAAGTGCAAGAAAAAACAAAATGAATAATATAACAATGAATGTGAAGGACAGCAAAGGAAGAACCTTTACGCTTAAGGTTTCCAAGGAAATTGCAGAAAAAACGAAAACTGGTAAGTAAATGGAAGAACTGGAATAAATACAAGTTAACAATGATTTGTGTGATAGTTTTTTTATTAAATTTTTCAACAAAACAACAGCAGTGGTACAGGTATCTTAACAACAGGCAAAATTTTGTAACACATTCTAATGGCTATAAATTCTTAAATGCAAAGACAAAAATAAAAACAAATCACAAAACAAGTTTAGAAAGACATAGTCAATGGAGACCTTAAAGAAAGTTCCAGAGAGAGGACTGTGTGATAGTTTTGAGTATTTCCCCAGATGTTCCTCTCTGATGTCATGGCAAAAGTTACAGTCGTTGACACAAAACAAGGTGAACACTTGTGATGAACAAACACATATTGGACACATAAGTGACAACTAAATTTTCAACTTTCTCTCTAAACAGCTCCTATCAGCGATTTAACTTGTGCTGCAGTGTTTCCCCAACCTCCTTCTCTATGTCCCTCTACCTCCACTGAGTCACCTGTACCCCTAAATCTCAGTTTTGTGAAACCACCAACCAGCCAGTGCCCCGTGCACCAGACACCCATTAGCCAGGACCTACCGACTATCACCCTAAAAACCGATGTAGTGGGTGGTAACTCTTCAGGAGCCAGAAACCCATCCTCCGTCCAGATAGACCGCCCTGAATCACAAGGTATGGCACCTAAGACTGGAAAAAAGATGCATGTGTTTGCAGTGGTAAAAAACTTTTTTTCAAAAATCACACACAAAATGACGTTCCTACTTTTGGACCTTACAAAAACTTATCAGCAACTCTACTTCCGCAACAAAACTGCTTTTTATAAAAAGCTACAAACTACTTTTTCAACAAAAGGTTGCACCTTGTCAATGGAAAAAAATTAGAAAAAAGTTAACCAACATGTTAACTACTTACAAAAGAGTTAAGGATCGCCGCCATGCAACAGGGGTGGGGGGTGGGGGGGGACTACACAGTAAGTCTAAGACTGCACTGTATAAGGTCATTTTGCATCTTATTACAAAGTCACTTTCGTATCACATTGTGCTTTTTCTGCAGCAAATGGATGAGCTATTTGGGTCCTCTGGGATAGGAACTGCACCACCTGGAACTATCTGCTCTACTCCTCTATGTGTGGAAGATCCACCTTCTCAAAACAGGCCTCCATCAATCTCTCTTCCTCAAACTCAGGCAGCAGGTGCTTCTGTAGACGAGCAGCCGGGGACCTCTGCCAGTACAAGCATGTCCAGGAGGCAGAGATCCTCACAATTTTTTGAGGCATATGAAGCGCATGCAGAACGAAGAACAGCTGTGCTTGAGTCTCTTGTAAGGCCGGACCTGGAGAGATGGCGTCAACTAAAAGAGAGGCGCAGACGATCTTTTGAAAAAAAGATGTTGACCAGTTTGGATTTTGTTGTGGAGGAGCTAAAGAAAATTGGAAGACAACAAGAGCAAATTATACTGTTACTAAAACCTTATTAAAAAAACATGGCAAATAAAGCTTATTCTGTTTCAAGCAAATGTCTATGTACTTTTATTGTCATCTTTCCAATGTTATAAATTGCCTCTTATTTTCAGTTACAATTTCAAAATGCACTTTGAGGTGACACTTCAGAGCTCTTGCCTTGCATTTGTTGCACTTTCATACAATTTTACTAGTAAGTCTTACAGACTAAATTATATTAACTGTCTACAATTTTTAACTTTCACTGAAATGATTGCAGGTTGGTACTGCAACATAAGACCTAACATAACACCACTAAACAAAACATAATTTGATTAAGTATAAGCTTGATTTGTAAAACAGTATTTGTTCAGTAATTTTAAAATGAAATGATTTACACATGCACATATATTGTTTATAAACTTACCGTCGTTGTTCATCCTGCTGCATTTCTTCCAACAAAAAAGGTATTTCTATAGCTTCCAGTTCATCTGCAATAAAGTAGGCAAACGCCACCTGATCTGACATGATTGAAGAAGCAACAAGATCCCCAATGTGTCCGACTTGACGGCTCCGTTTTTAGCTCCTCTCTGACTGCTTCCGGCTAATCTCACCGATCGAACTGCGCAGCGCAGCATGAGCTCGAACGCACCTAACGTCTTTTTGGCCTTTATCGCGCTCCGTAGAACTTCACTGGTTCGCGCATAACCCTCCGCGGGCGAGCCTTCTCCTAAATGCGCGTTCCCTGTGCCGTTTTCACGGGGGTGGGGCTAACCAACTTCGAGGGTAAAGAGAAAGTGAAAGTAAACTGAAGCGTGAGGGACTCGACCTTAACCGTTCTTTTCTTGTGCCGTTCATTTATTCATGTCGTCGATAATATCGCAGTGATTATTATAAACCATTTAGATTAATAGATGTTCCAATCTGCTCCGATGCTGTAATCTGATTCGGGGTTAAACACACACGGCGTGACTCGGCTGTTTTCTATAAAACATTAAGAGTCAAGGACATTTCTACACGGGATATAACAGGAATTGTACCTTAGCTGACCACCAGACTACACCAGGAGACATGATGTAACCTGCAAAGGAGGACTAAAGGATATAAACGGTAAGAATAACATTACATACAAATTTAGATATAATTCTAATATTCTCACATCCAGCCTACTTGAATAAATCAAGATGGCGGCGCGGCAGTAGCACGCAGCGGCCGCTCTGGAGACAAAAGTGTGCTACTTTGTTTACTCGTTTATTTTACTCCGGTTACGCGACCTCGGCTCAGCGACAGAGTTACAGAAATCAGTATTAGTAGAGTATATTATTGTTTGCCTTAAAATAAAATAAATATTTATTTTTAATATTCCTTGTAGTATTCCACTCTCTTTAAAGATATAAGCTACATGAGGGGGTCATATGGTCATAGATATAGATTTTAATAGATGTTAATAGAAATAAAATAAATAAAAATACCGAAACGAATTAAAATCAGACAAGTCATACTGTATGTGTGGAGATGTACGCCTAACAGCCATTTAAACCTGTGTGTGTAGTTTTATTTAATCATGATTTACAATAGGTGAACACACAATTAAGTGAAATTTGTGTAATTTGATGTGAAATTTGATGAGTTCTGTCATTTTACACTCTCCTAATGTGGTAAGGATTAAATGAAGCAGACGTTTGACTTTCTGAGAGAATGTCCGGGGCGTGTGAGGAAACTGAAATGAGTCTTCTCAAGGATCAGAGTAAAAATCAAAGGTAAGTTACCAGGGTTATTATACGAAGCTTGCATTTAAAAAAACACCAATTGCCATCATACAAACTTATATGACATTATATAAATTCATATAAATACAGAACTGTGCTAATTTCTTAGCACCCTTTGTGTTTTTGTACAAACCTTGTGTACGTGTGTGGTTTTTACACACTGTTGCTGGTATTTTGGCCCATTCCTTCATGCAGATCTCCTCCAGAGTAGTGATGTTTTGGGGCTTTCGCTGGGCAACACAGACTTTCAACTCCCTCCAAAGATTTTCTATGGGGTTGAGATCTGGAGACTGGCGAGGCCACTCCAGGACCTTGAAATGCTTCTTACTGAGCCAATCCTTCGTTGCCCAGGCAGTGTGTTTGGGATCAATGTCATGCTGAAAGACCCATCCACTTTTCATCTTCAATGCCCTTGCTGATGGAAGGAGGTTTTCACTTAAAATCTCACGATACATGGCCCCATTTATTCTTTCCTTTAGACGGATTAGTCGTCCTGATCCCTTTGCAGAAAAACAGCCCCAAAGCATGATGTTTCCACCCCCATGCTTCACAGTAGGTCTGGTGTTCTTTGAATGCAACTTAGCATTCTTACTTACTTTGGTTACTTTGGTCCCAGCTCTCTGCAGGTCATTCACTAGGTCCCCCCGTGTGGTTCTGGGATTTTTGCTCACTGTTCTTGTGATCATTTTGACCTCACAGGGTGAGATATTGCGTGGAGTCCCAGGTTGAGGGAGATTATCAGTGATCTTGTATGTCTTCCATTTTCTAATAATTGCTCCCACAGTTGATTTCTTCATACCAAGCTGCTTACCTATTGCAGATTCAGTCTTCCCAGCCTGGAGCAGGTCTACAGTTTTGTTTCTGGTGTCCTTTGACAGCTCTTTGGTCTTGGTCATAGTGGAGTTTGGGGTGTGACTGTTTGAGGTTGTGGACAGGTGTCTTTTATACTGATACCGAGTTTAAACAGATGCCATTAATACAGGTAACGAGTGAAGGACAGAGGAGCCTCTTAAAGACGAAGTTACAGGTCTGAGAGCCAGAAGTCTTTCTTGTTTGCAGGTTACCAAATACAGTAGTTGATCAATTGAAATGGTTATTACCGTCATGCTCACCACTGTGTAAAAATGACAGCGGCCAAAATAAATCAGTTGCATTTTAAAGTCATTCGTAAAATGGCCGCCAGGTGGCGCAAAGTGACATTTTCACTCGTTGCAGTAAATACAATAGTGACTGTTATACAGCGTATCTCGGCCATCCGCGGAGAGCAGAGTCAGCGCGAGCAGACGGATGGCCATTGCACTCACACCGCGTAGTAAAATCCACTTTAACCCAACAAACCCCAATCATCACCAGCCGTGCCTTATTCCGTCATGTCATGTGGGCATTATAAGATTTGTATTGAAAACTTCTAACTAAAAAGTGGCAGCTGAAACGCCTAAAAATAGACGCAGGTTAATTTTTTTATAGTCTTAATTAGTGCTGCACGATTAATGATATCGCAATCGCAATCGCGATGTCAGCCTATGCGATTACATTACAGCAAATGTTGCGATTATATTAAATAAACAAATGCGTTCGCGGACGTAACAAGACATTCATTCTAAGAGCTGCATGGCCATTTCTTATGTCAAAAATAAAAAATAACCAGTCAGACTCGTGTAGCGCTGGTGGTCACGTGACTTTCCGCACAGTGTGGAGATGGAAGAAAATGGATAAAGAACAGACCGACACTGAACTTGTGCCCAGAAAAAAATGCAACCTCTGTTATTTGGCGATATTTTGGTTTCAGGATATCGGACACTAAGCAGAAAGAGCTACTGCGCAAAATTGGCAAAACTAAAGTCGCTACATCAGGTGGCAACACGACAAATTTATATCAGCACCTGAAGCAACACAGAAAAGTATGATAAATGCATGGCGGTAAAAGCCAAGAGTAGTAAAAAGACCAAACAAAGCACAACCCAGTGTGAGCAGAACAAAACAACACATTATTACAGATGTGTTTGTAAGTCTCAGTAAGTGACGTAGCGACGTTGAACTTGAAATAACTGCAGTGAAATTCTTTTTAACTCCTACGGACCTTTGGTCAAGCAGGACGACCGAGACATATATTAGCCTAACCGCGCACAATGAGTTTGAACTGAAAAGCCGTTGCCTGCAAACATCGTATTTCCCTGACGATCACACCGGAGAGAACACACTGTAGCCGCGGGTTTAAGAGAGGCACTGGCTGCATTGGACCTCTGTAAGGATGGTTTGGTCGCTTTCACAACAGACAACGGCACGAACATCGCCAAAGCGGGGGGGTTAATCACTGGACTAGGTTCCAGTGCTTCGGGCATAGACTTTATTTGGCCATCGGTAAGTTAAATTAATTTAATCTTTTCATATTTAAAGCTACTTAACTGTATGTTAGAGAGGACAGCTATTAACAGATTTATTTAAGAATAAATGGAAATACAGTGTATGAGAGTGTATGACTCTAAAATTAATATGTTTAAAGGACACTTTTCTTTCCTTTAATCTCTTCTTCATCATTAGATTAAAAATGGTGAGTGATTTAATAAGAATACCAATAAAGTATATGTTACATCCTCCTTAAATGTCCCTGTTTTGGAACAAAATGTAACAAAAAAAAAATTTAAATGGGTATTTGTTTTATTTATCTGTACTTTTTACTTTTATTTTAAAGTTAATTTAATGTAATTTAATTCAATAATGTAAAGATGTTACTGTTATTTAAATTTGTACAATTTTGTTTTAATTAGAAAACATTGTTCATTTGTTCATAGTTGCTAGATTGCACTGTACACTATATCTCAGTTGAGAAATTAAAATTTCTGCATTATTAGTAATGTGGGTGGATTTTCCTAGATAACAAGCAAGTTGAGTCATACCACTTGTTTATCGTATCGCAATCGTAAATCGCAATTTTGACCTTAATAATCGCAATATGACATTTTTCCCAAATCGTGCAGCCCTAGTCTTAAAGTTTAGAGTTTTCCCGAGCGCGAGGAATTTTTTTGTGCTAAATAATAATTATGCAGTATAATAATTCCTATTAATCCTGGGTTGTTCTTTTAGTGTCACTATAGTGCTTTACAATGCCAGACAACATTCAAATACAAATGATTCACCCTCCCCAGGTGTGAATCGGCTGTTCTCACCTATACATTCAGAGGAACTGAAATGCACTTCTCCCCACTTTAAAAACCTCTTGAATCTGAGGCTCTTCTGGAGACTTTTAGTGATTTCAATTTGTGTCATTTTAATCTTCTAGATTCTAGTCTGAAGTTAACATTGTTGCCTTTTTAATCCTTGGAATGGAAGAACTTGAGATTTTCCTTATAATAGCGTAAATTGCATTGTTTTTAATCAGTCTATACACAATAATCTTCTTTGGTAGTTTTATTAAAAAAACGGGTATGGGGCTATCTTGTTTTATTAATCCTTGTGCCTGGTTTAGGTTTGGTATTTAGTGCGCATCTGTTATATTACAACTAAATACATTTTATTGGGGGTTAAGTGACTGATGTGCCTAACATTTTTCAGCTGAGCCTTTGTTTCACTGAATAATCAACCACCGCGACACCTCTCTCTCTCTCTCTCTCTCACACACACACACACACACACACACACACAGAGTCGACCAAATCATTAGCACCTCCTCCCCCCAGCACAGACATTTACTTTCGATTCATTTACTTACACCTGAACTGAGTTGTTTGAGTAACATGGGTCGAACCCGTTACAAATCATAACAGTCTACTGCATTTCATTCTTATAATAACGCAAAAACACAAGCGGGGCTGAAAGACCGACATCTGCTGACGCAGTAGAACGTCCTAACACTGTTTTAATTTTATGGTCATTTATTTCAGTTCAGCTTCAGGGAGAAGCGCCGTCACGAGGGAGCGTGCAGGAGCGCTGCCTCCACGTGCTCAGTTTTGCCACTCGCACCAACACTTAGCATCAGCTGTGTGCCCGCATGCCAGTGTGGCACAGCCCCCGGAACTGCACATGCACAACCTTTATCCCATTCTTTCCTTTCTCCCTCCTTCAACACTTTCCTTCCCCATTTTACCTAAATAAATTACCCTTTTCCCGTAAGACCTCGCCTCGTGTCCGTGCTTTATGGTGCCGCCCGTGCAACATGGGTCGAATCCGTTACAGATGATAACAGTCTACTGCATTTCATTCTTATAATAACGCACAAACACAAGCGGGGCTGAATGACCAACATCAGCTGACGCAGTAGAACGTCCTGACAATGTTATAATTTTATGGTCATTTATTTCAGTTAATAAATCTACTATAAATTTAAAGAACACAAGATATAAGACGACACAAAACCCTACACGCGTCTTTTCTAATTACACGTGATAAAATCCAAAGGCTCACTGTATTAACATTTATTTTGTTTAAATTTGATCCTAATAAGATTTAATTTAATTTGAATTCTACATTTGTACTGTAATTTTAGTTCTGTGATTATAAATTTGTTTAACTACAATGTTTTACTTGATTTTATCCGCTACTACGTGCAGTTCTAAAACTCTGTGTCATATTAATCCAGCAGAGAATGAACTAAGGCATGAGGCGTCAGTCTGTAGTTATATAGTGCCACTCTTTAAAAATCCTACAATGTGATTTTCTGTTTTTCTTATTTTGTCTCTCATAGTTGAGGTATATATATTGTAGTGTTTTGCACCGCTAAGCAGGAACTTGAAGAGGCGAGTGAGCTTCCTTGCTGCCCAATGCTAATAGCTGGGAGTATTTTATTTAGCTTGATACACAAACGGCACATTCACAATCACAATCAACAAGTCACACAAACCACAAGACACACTTCTAACCCACACACACACAACCTGGCCGAAACCACTAACCCAAACACCTTTCCCCAACAGGGTGACAACATAACAACCCCTCCCGCAAAGCATGATGGTTCCCAACCGAAACCCCGCCCACGCCACATTGCCCCCACCTAAGCTGTGACCGTCCCCGGTCACCATGACGAACTCAGTCTAGCAGGCGTGACGGTGGTCGGCGCTGGCGTTGGGAACGCCGGAGTCTTTTTGCGGGGGAAGGAGGGGCGCAGCCCTCTTCCTGAGGCGGACCGGCCTCCACAGAGTTCGATGTTTCGCTGGCGTGGGGCTGGTAGGGAGCGAGCCAGTCCCGGTGGAGCACGACCAATCGCGACCGCCCCGTCAACCGCACCCGGTAGACTACAGCCCCCTTTTTCTTCCAGGGGAATACACCCAAACCTGCTCCCCAGTAGCAAAGTCTCGCCCCCGGCTGTGAGTATCATACAAGCGGCGCTGCTTCACACCGGCGTTTACCAAGTGTCTACGCGCCAGCTCGTGGACATGGAACAGTTTGCCTTTTAAAGAACAAAAGTAATCCATCCCCGGCTTCGCGGGTAAATCCACTTGTGGAGGAGGCCCGAACACAAGATCCACGGGCGTGCGCAACTCGTGACCAAACATCAATGCAGCTGGCGTCAGCTGCGAGGACTCCTGCATCGCTGTGCGATAAGCCCAAAGCACGAAAGGGAAATGTTGGTCCCAATCCTTTTGCCGGTCGCTGGTAAGCACGGCGAGTTGGGTAGTGAGCGTTCGATTAAAGCGTTCCATTAGGCCGTCACTTTGCGGATGAAGGGGCGTGGTGCGGGTCTTTTTCACCCCGAGGCGCTCGCACACCGCCGCGAATACCTCCGCCTCGAAGTTACGCCCCTGATCGCTGTGCAACTGCTACGGGGCGACTGATCACACAGATGTGCTCACGAAGTCGCCATGGCCAGATTCCCCGCAGGAACGCACGGCGTGCTAGCTCCTCCTGCTGGACAGGCCCGAACTCTGGGTAGCCTCTGTGCGCGAGAGACCTCACCTGCGCCGAACCGGAAGCAAAGCCACTCCCGCAGCTTCGCCCAGTCCTTCCGCTCATCAGTCCGGAGGTCTGGTGGGCTGGTGCCGGCGCTGCGTCACTGGAAGAGTCCCCTCCGAGGTCCAGTGCCGGAAGAGGCGAGTGAGCTTCCTTGCTGCCCAATGCTAATGGCTGGGAGTATTTTATTTAGCTTGAGACACAAATGGCACATTCACAATCAACAAGTCACACAAACTACAAGACACACTTCTAACCCACACCACACAACCTGGCCGAACCCACTAACCCAAACACCTTTTCCCAACAGGGTGACAACATAACAACCCCTCCCGCAAAGCATGATGGTTCCCAACCGCAACCCCGCCCACGCCACAATATGATGGAAATTACAGGCCTTTTTCATCTTTTTAAGTGAGAGAACTTGCGCAATTGGTGGCTGACTAAATACTTTTTTGCCCCACTGTATATATACATATATGTGTGTGTGTGTGTGTGTGTGTATAGAAAAGCACTTTTTAGACAAAGAAAAGAAAAAGGGCTGAGTTCTGAGTTTTGCTGCATAAAAAAAAGAAACAGGTGTGAAAGGATTGTGGCTGGTTCTGCAGAATGTTTAGTAAAACTAAGCAGCTCATTTCCTTATAAAACTGCATACACTGTACCTGAGACTATATTTTAAGCAAAGTGTAGTCACTTATACCAAATATTGCCTTTGTTTCATTACTTACTATTTACTGCTTTTTGTAGTTTTTTGAATGTAGAAACATTTTTTAAGGATACAGTATCTTCATTCTGCAGCAGTTATTTGCATGTGCCTCAGACTTTTGTACAGTACTGTTTGTCATAGTAATGTTGGTAGTTAGGTTATAGTGTGTGTTACATGTCTCTAAACAAGATCTTGGGAAGTCCAAGTTCTGATGAGAACTAAAACAAGACCAATAATAATAAAAAAAAAATAACTGAATGGCTGAATGAACTTCCTCCATGTCAGGATGATGTTGTTTCCATATTGCACTAACACATTTCTCTACACTCTTTAGTGGAATGGAGAATAGGACAAGTTCTCCTGAATTGTCCTGTGTCCAGTCCTTCACGTCTGACCAGTCAGTGCTGCTCTCTAACAAATTAAACGATGGAACATCCAAGGACAGGTATTTATTTTTCTTTTTCTTGTTCATCAAAATCTAATCTTCAAATTCATATTTAGAAACTGTTATTCAAAAAAGAATTTCTAACCTCATTATAGGGTGTAACATTTCATTTTCACATGGAACATCTCTGTTTTGTTAACTGTTTTAATATGGATAAAATAAAGGTCAGTTCTGAGTCTACTGCAACACGAATTTTTTAGACTTGAATTTTCAGATGATGTACTTGCCTTTTTTTTGCTGTGGGATCTCACAGTATGTTAGGTCACTAAGTTGCAGATTTATTACCAAGCAGAAATGTAGAGTACAGGATCAGGATGCTTTTTCTGTGCATCCTGTAGTAAATATTGAGGATGGAAAGGGTGAATTTTGCCAGGTGTTCTGGTCAGGTAGGTTGAATTGAGAAAATGCATGAAGTTCACACAGAGGAACTGGAAGGCCTTTACTGTGCTGTGGATGTGTGGTGGAGAATGGTCACCCCAAATCCTCCTGTCGACAACCATTTTATAACCATGTTGGGTATATTATATTTTTTTTCTCACTACTCCTTTTTTATAGCAAAACTAAGGAAAGACCCCAATCTCCTGTAACCAGCTGTGTGTCCCTTAAGAGCGACCGGTCCATGCCACTTCCTGACAACTTTGAAGGGGGACCAGATTTTTACGACAGGTACACACTTCTCTTCCAGTTGCTCATTATAAATCCATGTCTTCATGTCTTCATGTCTTCATGTACATCTTTAGAGGAAAAAGATGAAATTAATAAAAGTTTTATTTATGATTTAACTATTTTTATGATACTTTTTTTTATATTTAAATTTAGTCTGTAATCATGGCAGAAAAAAAGTCTAAAAGAGTTTTAGAGAGATTTAAGAATCGATGGGCAGATATTTAGCAAAAATAATGAAATGGATCATGTAGTTTAAAGGTACTAAAGCACAAATTTAGTAAAAAATGAGACAACTACAGACCTCTTGTGGTGAGGAGGCGAATCCACTGTGTGCATATGGGACAGTCATCTTATATATAAATAAATATATATAATATATTATTATTAGGTATGACTTTTCCAATGTGATTGTGACCACACTTTAATTTTTTTTTTTAAATGTGAGCGATTCAGAATGCATCTTGGACCATGTGAATTTATAAGACAAAACAGTTGAAGTACATTTCTCTCTGAGAATAATGAGCTCCTTACCCTGGTTTTAGTTAAAACTCTAGCAGAAAAAGTTATAGCTGTTTATTTAATCATTATGACACTCGAGGTCATGCTGTTATACTGAATATCAGCATGGTGTGATGCGGACGTAGGCACAAGGGCAAAGCGTGAATACTGAAGATATCACAGCCATGCTAATATTCAGCACAACAGCACAACCTGGAGTGTGATATTGCTTTTATACAACAGGTCCACAAACACTATTTATTATCAACAGATTATTTAATTCAATTAAATTCAATTTTATTTGTATAGCGCTTTTAACACTTGGCATTGTCCCAAAGCAGCTTTACACAATCAAAAGAATTATTTGAGTTTGTATGGAATTTGAATGTGTATAAATCAAAATGGTCAGTTTGTCCCTGGTGAGCAAGCCGAAGGCGACAGTGGCAAGGAAAAACTCCCTGAGATGGTAATAGGAAGAAACCTTGAGAGGAACCAGACTCAACAGGGAACCCATCCTCATCTGGGTGAAACAGAGAGCAGGAATTGATCTGCATTCATACAGTGTGTTAGTTGGCAGGCAGTTCAGCATACAGTTGATGTTAATTGATGTTAATATGGAGTCCAGTTAGTTATTGAAAACTCGGGTAGACTTAGGTAGTATGAACTATCGAACTGTCAAGTCTTCTGAGAAACAGCTGCCAACACCAGTCGAGGCCAGAACCGTCTTCTAGGTAGCGAGAACCATCTCCAGACACGAGATGCATACCAAAGAGACACACAAGGCATCCATGCGACGAGATCTCCAACCAGAAGCGGGGCACCAGGATGGGTCAGACATGTCCGGAGAGCAGAGGGAGTCTGGATCACTGGCAGCTCAGGAACGACATGTGTAGCTCGACAGAGAGAGAGGGGGAGTGAAGAAAGAGAAAGAGCAGAAGAGGAGAGATGGCAGTTAGGTAATAATATATAATGTGAATGTATATTAACTGTAGAGTGCAAGCAGAGACTCCGGCAGGACTAACTATGACATCATAACTAAAAGGGAGGAGCCAGAAGGAAACACAAACATGAGGGGTCACTGAGATGTAAAGCAACCAATCACCTCACCGTCAACAAACCTGAGTGATCAATGAGAGTGAGGGGGACAGCATCCAAACATACCAGTTCACCATAATACTCTACATCCATGAGTCCCCCAGATCTGCTCCTTTACCTAAGGCAAATCTATTTATAAAAATGCTTGGCTAAATAAATAGGTTTTTAGCCTGGACTTAAACACTGAGACTGTGTCTGAGTCCCGAACACTATTTGGAAGACTATTCCAGAACTTTGGGGCTTTGTAAGAAAACGCTCCGCCCCCGCTGTAGTTTTCATAATACGCGGTACTGATAAGCAGCCTGCATCCTTTGATCGAAGTAGGCATGGCGGATCGTAAGACACTAGCAGTTCACTCAGATACTGCGGCGCGAGACCATTCAAAAGTAGTATTTTAAAATCAATGCAAAATTTCACGGGGAGCCAATGACGTGAAGATAAGATAGCGATAAAAGCATGAACTAGTTTTTCTTCATCGTGCGAGACCAATGAGACGTGGTGACATAGCTTACAGCAGGTTCTGGTCACTGAACCGCTGGATGTCCAGGTGGTGCTCTGAAAATAATGTGGGCTTCATAGATAATTGGAAGACCTTTGAGGGCAAAGCTGGCCTGTTAGGGCGGGACGGTGTCCATCCCACTCGGGAAGCTGCTCTCATTACTTGTAGTATATGTCATAGTCTCAGAAGAGGTCTAGTTAATCGGTGACAATCCAGAGCCCAGGCCAGGTAGAAGACAGACAGGCTAAAACAACCGTCTGCTAGCTGCGTAGAGTCGTCACTCAGGGTTCATCATATTGAGACTGTGTCTGTTCCCTGAGCTAAGCAAAACTTTAAAAAGAATCAGAAAGTCTGTTTAAGTAATTTAATTAACATAAAGACCACAAACTCGGGTCACACTGAATGCGCAGCCGGCACCTCTGATCTGAAGCTAGGACTGTTAAACATTAGATCTCTCGCATCTAAAGCAGTTATTGTTAATGAAACTATCACAGACCAGGAGTTTGATATACTCTGTTTAACAGAAACCTGGACTAAGCAGGTGTATGAGTATGTATCTCTAAATGAAGCTAGTCCTCCTGGATACAGCTACATACACCAGCCTCGGTTAACTGGTAAAGGAGGAGGCGTTGCAGTTATTCACAATGATAATCTGGCTATTATACAAAAACACGGACACAAATTTAATTCATTTGAAGTTCTTTATAGTATATAATATAATAAGTGTAGCTACAAATATTAAGTCAGCTCAGTTGATTCCACTAATTCTCATTTACAGACCTCCAGGGCCATACTCTGAATTTCTTAGTGAATTTGCAGATTTCCTCTCAAACCTAGACAAGGCGTTAATTGCTGGAGATTTTAATATTTATTTTGAGAATCCAGAAGACCCTGTGCGTAAAGCATTTATGTCCATACTGGACTCAGTAGGAATAAATCAGTGTGTAGTAGGAACCACTCATAAAGCAGGTCACACTTTAGATTTAATAATATTCCTTGGATTAAGTATAAGAAATTCATTTACAAGTCCATTGTCTTAAGTTATATCAGATCACTATCTTGTCTCAATTCAAGTGTGGCATAGTAATTATGTACGCACAGCGCCGTACTACCGTATTAAATGTACATTCACATCAACTACCACACAGAGTTTTATCAGTAATCTCCCAGAACTACCAACTTTGATTAGATCACCATCTGACCCCACAGAACTCGATCAGGCGACTGAATATTTAGAGTCGACATTTCGTTACACCTTAGATAATGTAGCTCCAGTTGAAAGAAAAATTATTAAACATAAAAAACTTGCTCCCTGGTATAACGATCATACACGCACTTTGAAACCGCTCAGAAATTAGAATGTAAATGGCATCAAACTAAATTGTTAGTATTTTAAATAGCATGGAAGGAGAGCATCCTGAATTATAGAAAAGCTCTTAGTGTAGCTAGATCAACGTATCTCTCCACTTTTATAAAAAATAACAAAAATAATCCTAGATTTTTATTTTATACTGTAGCCAAATTAACCAGAAATAAGACCACTGCAGAAATCTCCACAACAACATCGTGTAATAGTGAGGACTTCATGAACATTTTTTCATAATAAAATTGTAAATATTAGGCATAAAATTGAGGCTTTGAAACCAAACAATGTAATTTATGTAGATGTTAAACTAACCATGTCAGATCGGAACCTAGAATACTATACTCCCCTTAAAGGGAATGAACTAATTTCACTCATCTCTTCTGCAAATTCATCAATCTGTATATTAGATCCTGTACGACACATTTTCTTAAACAGATAGTACCAGCAATAACAGAACCCCTGTTGAGAATAATTAATTCTTCACTCAGCATTGGGTATGTTCCAAAATCTTTTAAATTAGCAGTTATTAAACCGATTATTAAGAAACCTGACCTTGACCCCTGTCAGCTGTCCAATTACAGGCCTATATCAAACCTCCCCTTTATCTCTAAGATTCTGGAAAAGATAGTAGCGGAGCAGCTATGCTCATATCTACATAGAAATGGCATACATGAACTGTATCAGTCAGGATTTAGGCCTCATGACAGCACAGAGACAGCACTCGTTAAAGTAGTAAATGACCTCCTATTGGCCTCTGATCAGGGTTGCGTAACCATGCTTGTATTACCCGACCTCAGTGCAGCTTTTGACACCATTGATCACAGTATTCTTCGTCACAGATTAGAAAATGTAGTAGGAAATAAGGGTACAGCCCTCTCCTGGCTCAGATCCTTATTTGACCCATCGGTATCAGTATGTAGACTTAAATGGTGATTATTCTGCATGTTCTCTAGTGGAGTTTGGTGTTCCACAGGGTTCAGTTTTAGGCACACTGCTTTTTTCCCTTTACATGCTTCCTCTGGGCAACATAATCCATAAACATGGTATTAGTTTTCACTGTTATGCTGACGACACACAGTTATACGTCTCAGCAAAACCAGATGAGATAAACCAGCTTAATAAAGTTGAGCAATGTGTGCAGGACATAAGAAATTGGATGCTAATTAACTTCCTTCTGCTTAATCCAGATAAGACAGAAGTTCTAGTCATAGGACCGCATACAGCTAGAAGTAAGATTGTAAATCACACTGTAACTTTAAATGGCCTTTCTGTTCCATCAAGTGCAACAGTAAAAGACCTCGGTGTGATTATAGATTCCAGCCTTTCATTTGAAGCTCATGTAGATAATATTACCAGGATAGCATTCTGTCACCTCAGAAATATTGCCAAGATAAGAAATATATTGTCGCTAAATGATGCAGAAAAACTAGTTCATGCTTTTATCACCTCTAGGTTGGACTTGTAATGTCCTACTGTCTGGTTGTTCAACTAGGTGCATAAACAAGCTTTAGCTAGTCCAGAATGCAGCAGCGAGAGTCCCCACTAGAACTAGAAGACATGAGCACATTAAATGGTCTCGCACCGCAGTATCTGAGTGAACTGCTAGTGTCTTACGATCTGCCACGCCTACTTCGATCAAAGGATGCAGGCTGCTTGTCAGTACCGCGTATTATGAAAACTACAGCTGCGGGCAGAGCTTTTTCTTACAAAGCCCCAAAGTTATGGACTAGTCTTCCAAAAAGCACTATACAAATAAAATTGATTTGAATTGAATTTAATTAACAGGAGGTGAGAGTAGTGTTAAACTCTGAGCGGTACTCTGTAGCCAAAAGGTCAGGAGAATAAACTATGAAGTTGGTGGACAGTCCTGAGAAACTGTCCAGATTAACTTTATATTTCTCACTACGTTTCTACTCATTTCTCAATAATAATTTCCCTCACTGGATTAATAAAGTATATCTATCTATTATCTATCTATTTCTTATTTCACTTATTCCACTTCAGAATATTAGCTCTATTAACTTTCAGGTTCTAGGGTTAAATTAATAGTGTAAAATGTAAAGCTAGTGCACTATGTAGGGTACAATCCCTTGTTCCACACACTGAGTAGTGCCCTTGATCAGGGTTTAGAGAGGGATTTGGGATCCAGCCTTGTGTTAGAAGCGAGTTAGCTTTGTAGCTATGCGTTGGTGGTGAACAGAATGACACGGACGGTTCAGAGGCGAATCAGAACGACTTATAAGTGATTAGTGCAGAGACGGCATGTTGTTTAAGACGACATAACGTTATCAGATGTGTGTTCTTACTGAAAGTGCTTCTGTGACTGGGTGTAAGTTTGGGTTTTGTCAGACAGCTGCTCTCTCCTCAGTACTGCGGACCGTACAGACCTACTCTTACCCACGCTGAGACCCAAAGTATAATTACGTTAAAATATTAATAAAGAATCATTAGCAGACAATGATGTAGCTAAACAGTAAGTTATTTGTTCATCTTGTAGAACATATAAAAATGAGAAAGGGTAGGTTTTGCCAGGTGGCTAGGTAGGTGTTGATCATATGCATGGTTCTGAGTAATGTGCACACAGGGGAACTAGGAGGTCTTTATTGTGCTCCTGAAGGTGCTGATGATGTTTGGTGGAGAATGGTCACCACATATCCACCTTAAGTCAACAACTATTTCATAACCAAGTTTTAAAAATATATTATATATTTTCTCTCATTACTCCTTTACATTTTTCAGAAGAACTGAGGAAAGACCAAAATCTCCTGTAGCCAGCTGTGTGTCCTTTAAGAGCAACCGGTCCATGCCACTTCCTGACAACTTTGAAGGGGAACCAGATTTTCACGACAGGTACACACTTCTCTTCCAGTTGCTCATTATAAATCCAGGCTTCTGGTATATCTTTAGTAATTTTTAAACTGGAAAGCTACCTCTAAAGTTTTTTTTTATTTAGTTTGTAATTATGTTAGACAAAAAGGTCAGTATCACTTCATCATGGTCCCAGTCTGATAGCAGTGTCAGAGAGATTTAAGAATCTATGGGCAGATATTATTTAGCAAAGTAATGAAATGAAATGCATTGTTATGTGGTGCGGTATGGAGAGCCGCACTACGAGATGTAAGAATGTTAATAAGAGCCCTGACGCAGGGCTTTAGAGGGGGCCAATGAAATAGTAATTTGTGAAAGTGCTTATGACAGGCACAGGAAGACTTTTTGTAGATGGCGTGGGATTATTAATTAAGGAACTTAAAAGAAACAAAAGAAAACTGAAAACACAAAATAACCAGAGCTCTGCCGTCTACGCCAAACGGACGGGTCTCTGGAAACTAAAACAAAAACTAATATATTCTTTGGGCTTATGCCCTTACCAAGGATTTATGAGAGGGAGTTATGTTTTTTTCTTGTGCTATGCACTATTAACTTAAACTGAGCATGCACGCTGGACAGACGCGTGCCGCATTCTTTCTGTCTCTCTCTCGCCGGCGTCTTAGACAGGCAGAGGCTTGGGCTTTGGCTCAGTTTCTCAACAGCGCACTCGTCTGTCTGTGTCTTTTATTTTCTGTCTTTCTTTCTGTTGTTATTTGCTTGGTCTTTGTCTTTGGCCCTGTGACTGTGGTCCTCTGGTGGCCGTGCTATTAACTGGGAGTCTCTGTGGGAAGAGCTAGTGAACACACAGTTAGCACAGCTAGAGGCATAAAAGAACAACACCACACAGAGCAAGGGATTGAGTAGTAATAGTAAGACTTCACTTTCCCATAAGAGGAGGTTTTCTTTTTTTGTAAGGAAAAGTTATAGCTAATGTTAAGCTGAAGAAACAAAAACAAACAGAATTTGCCTTTCTGGTGGCAGAATGAGTTCAGTATTAAAATTCTACTCCCCCTTTTGTTTTGTTAAGTTTGATTTAGAAAGGAACTCCTAAATAAAGGATTTTAAAATAGGGATTTCTCAGTACCAGGACTGTGATTTTTATTTAAAATTTCCTTTGGGTGAAAGAAAACCATAACACTGACAGTATTGGTTTACTCAGCTATTAGGGTTGACAAAACAAATTAAAATTATTCTAGACGCGTCTTCAAATTTTATACAGTTTTCAGTTTATTTACAGTTTTCTGGTTAACCTGCGTTAACCTTGGCTTGGTAGGATCCCAGCATGAAAAGGGAAGGTACGGTGAGAGTTGAATGCCTTTGAACCTAAGAATTCATGTTTCATCAGTATATTAAGTTTCTAAAGTTCTCTATTTTGTGACTTTCACAGGTACAAACCCAGAATAGCAGCAGTAGTTAAATCAGAAGAGAAAACTGAGAAAGAGAAGAAAAAGAGAATATAGGGTTTTTCTCCTAATGGTAGGACACCAACATTGACGGAGTGGTGGTACTCTGGGGCCAATATATCTAGGTGCTTGTTTTTGCCATTTTTTGGGGAAAACTACTGACCTAAGCATTGAGAAGACCCTAAATTCCTTTTGGGGTTTCGCTAACTGGATGGGATGATACACATATTTACTAGGTTCAGTGATGAGCTGGGATGCTTCAGTCTGAGGTCAGTGGTAGGGTTCATTGTCTAAACGCACCAGGTAAGCTCCTGTAAGGTCTTACCGAGCACTCCATCTTTCGTATTGCAGCGAAAGCCTTTGGCTTTTAGCACAACTGTGCAAGGTACGGGAGAGGCCCGTCAACGAATACTGGCCTGACAAGCGAATGGGCTAAACTTTGGGGCTACCCATCAATAGCCACCAGGTGGTGCGCCCAAGCCTTTATTCAGTTAGTCTTTGTTGACTCCTTCTCCGCGGCACAATTGCTGATGCCTGCTGCGTGCTCACAGTACAATACTAGGACCAAGATATTTGGTTTTACCCCCAGCCAGCACCAGGTTATGTCAGAATGGGTGACTCATGCGCTGTAACTCACCGTGAGGACAACCATCACTGCACCAGTCAAGCACTAGGGGAAGTGCTACCAATTACCAGGCTTAAGCGAAGGGAATCCTATGAGGTTTGGGCTCAGTTAGTTAAACTGAGTGAGAAAAAGTAAGACCTAGTGGATAGAGAAAAACTTGATTGCAAAAGGAAATTAGAATTTCAGACTATGAATTATAGCTAATTATTAAGCTTCAGTTAGCACTAAAATTGGTAGGAGACAATGATTACCATTCCAGTATGGCATCAAAATCAATAAAATAGTTTTTTTAAATTATTTTTTTGGGTTTTTCCAATTTTCTTCCTAATGTTAGTCGTAGCCAATTCCTCACGCACCGTTAGGGGCGGAGTACCACACTTGGAGAAAAGCCCTAGCCGCTCCTTCCGCGTGCGCGAGTACCTCTCATCCCTCCCCCCTGAGAGAGCTTGGCCAATCAGCTCTCTCTGTGCTTCCGGCTGTAAGAGGAAAACAGCATCGAGCTGTTCGAACCAGCGATCTCCGGATGATAGGGCGAGCGCTTTACCACTGCGCCACTCGGAAGCCCCTCAATCAAATAGTTTTAATTAATCCAATTAGTATGCATAAGGTAGTGAGGAGTGGGTCGAAAGAGATCCACTGGTGTGAGTTAAAGTTAAAGGTAAAGAGGTTAAGCCACTTCAACAACTTTTGAACAGTGCTTTCACGACTGAAAGATGCTAAGTGCTAACTGCTAGCCTTCGATGCTACATGCACATAGGCTACAATGCAAAACGTGCTAGGTTTCGTTTACAACTGATTCAAGCCGGCACTGGCGGGCTGTGCTTACGCACTTAAAAGTTATCCCAGAAGAAGTTGTTTAAGGTTTCCGGGTCAGGGCCGTTGCCATGGTTACGTACACTGCATAAATGAGCGTGCTATTTCAAAACAGTTATGGGTAGCCGGTAAAACGGCAGCACATTTAACACTGAAAAACCCGAAAAACAGAAAAACACTAGTTAGCTCTTTATAGCTGAACGACTCGACTCCACTCGTTAGAGTGGGGCACACAAATTAGTTGTTACTACTTTTAACACAACGATGCGGCTGAGGTCTCGGCGGAGCTTAGCCCTTTGTCAGACAAAGCATACAAAGACATAAGACATACAAAAACACAAAACACACTTGGCTTTTAACAGCACATTTCACTTGATCAAGATTAGCACTTCTCCCATGCAACGCATTTGGTTACTCTCTCTACTAAATCAAATGGTTTCAAGACTTTAGTTAGCTACTCTACGCTCGGTACTAGGGAGATTTAAACGCATAGATGAGTTTGCAAGTGGAACACGCTGTTGAGTTATCTGGGAATTTGCACATCAGCCTCTGCTTTAAACTCGAAAAAAGCCATAGAAAACTACAGGGGACACGGGAATCAACTCTGGAATCACTTTTAATTCTTGTGTCTGACAGCTTTGCAGGTTACACAACAATTGTTCAAAATTGATGGAAGAGAGAGCAAGGTCGATAACCTTAAATTAAATACCAGAAAAAAGGGTACATCACTAATCCTGGTAAATAACAGTCAAATCACTACTTCTAAAACACACCAGTTAAATAAAATTTAAACAAATACACCAACAAAATTATTTAACTAAGCTTCTAACACAACTGACACATACTATTTTATTAATCCTTTAAAGGACATGTAATACACAACATCATATTACATTTTTTGTGAATACATTTAAACTTAAACAACAATTACAGCATACCATAAGTTACTCTTTTCTTGTAATGATCACTATAGTGAATTAATTAAATGTCAAATAACTCAATCAAGATTTAAGTGATCAGTCCTTCGTATAAGCAAATAGCGGTATTATCATACCATCAGTGTCCCTGAGATGACCAGCAGCCGATGCGCTTTCCTGTCTCACATGTTACTGACTGCAGTCTCCTACACACAAGTTTTTATACACAGACCCTATCCTGGTACATCATAGCT
Organism: Clarias gariepinus; assembly: GCF_024256425.1. NCBI lineage: Eukaryota > Metazoa > Chordata > Actinopteri > Siluriformes > Clariidae > Clarias > Clarias gariepinus. The sequence continues at coordinate 1,095,151 of NC_071106.1, forward strand.
ACATCATAGTAGATACTGTGAAGTGGCGATTTTCTGTCGCAGATGGTGCTTGTATGTTAAGTCTTTCACTTATTTAACTTTACACACGCACAGGCAGATTCATTATGAAGGCCTCTTTTAAGAGAAAGAGCAAGGAACACGCTTACTCCTCTCCCTATGTGCTTTTCTATAGCGACTTGGTCTGTCTCTGCAGACAGCAGTTAACTTTATAGCTGAGCTTGAAAATGGAACACGCATTTCCCACTCGGTAGAAAGGCCTTATAAACCTCGGATTGCAAGTAACGCAGTTTGCGAGTGTTCCGCGAAACGAGCACAAATTTTAAATAAATTTTGACTTGACAAATGAACAAGTCTTGGTTTACGAGTACCGAATATATCATGTATCACGCATGCGCTTCTTGTTTTGATGCCGAGCGTCACGTGATCACAACTGAGCCTACAACTAAATTTTTTTCTCTCTTGTGTTGCGGAATTGTGGGTAATCGTCTTTACTGCTGGGTCTCAGTGTGTGTCTCTCACTGGTATAATTAACATCTGTGTGCGCGCGTGTGTGTGTAAAACATTTTATTTTGTGGCTGTATGTGTGTGTACAGCGCGCGTTTAAAGCAAAAGCATGTCTCATTAGAGAGGTTAGAGATCCATTTTCTCTCTCTGCTCAAGGCTTAGCCTGCTCTTTGTGTCTGTGTGCGCTTGCGTCATTGGACACTGTGCCACACACACACAGGCCCCTTCCTCCTTTTGCCTACACAGACACACATACACACACACCCTTCCTACTTTTGCCTTCACACACACACACACACACACACACACACACACACACACACACCCCTCATACTTTCGCCTTCACAGACACACACAGACCCCTCCTACTTTCGCCTTCACAGACACACACACACTTTTTCTGTTCTACACAGAAACACTGCTCTGTCGCGATTCTTTTCAAAGGTAAAGTGCAGGTTAAATTGTTTTATTTTTACTTTACAGCAGTGACTCTGTTAGTGTGTCGCTCAATCGAGTGTCATTAGAGAGATTAGAGGGGAGTCATTAGAGGGGAGCTTACTTTAGATTCACACACACACAGTGCTTGCGCGCACAATTGGAAACACTTATCTGTCTGGATTTATTTTTACTTTTATTTTACTTTTAAAGGTAAAGTTCGGGTTAATTTTTTTTAACTTAATATTTAGTATTTTTTTGGGGGGGGGGGGCTGTGGAACGAATAATTTAAGTTTCTATTATTTCTTATGTGAAAATTTAATTTGGTTTACGAGTGTTTTGGAATACGAGCCCACTTCCGGAAGGAATTTAAGAATCGATGATCAGATGTTCAGAAAAAATAATGAAATGCATAATGTAGTTTAAAGGTACGAAAGCACAAATTTAGTAAAACAAAAATTTTTTAATTAGTAATTTAGGTAAAAAAATATAAGACAAATACAGACCTCTTGTGGTGAGGAGGCGAATCCACTGTGTGCATATGGGACAGTCATCTTATATATAAATAAAGATATATAATATATTATTATCAGGTATGACTTTTCCAATGTGATTGTGACCACACTTTATAATTTTTTTTAAATGTGAGCGATTCAGAATGCATCTTGGACCATGTGAATTTATAGGATAAAACAGTTGAAGTACATTTCTCGCTGAGAATAATGAGCTCCTTGCCCTGGTTTTAGTTAAAACTCTAGCAGAAAGAGTTACAGCTGTTTATTTAAGCAATATGACACTCAAGGTCTTGATGTTATACTGAATATCAGCATGGTGTGATACTGAATACTGAAGATATCACAGCCATGCTAATATTCAGCACAACAGCACAACCTGGAGTGTGATATTGCTTTTATACAACAGGTCCACAAACACCATTTATTATCAACAGATTATGATTTGTTTATTTATTTAGCCAGTTATTTTGCCTCGCCCACACACATCCTTCTGTGCCTGGCATAACTAACTAACCGCGCCTGACCGAACTGCTGAGTGACAGTTAGCGACGAACGGATAGTAAGCAACAGCCTGTGTAATTAACAGGAGGCGAGAGTAGTGTTAAACTCTTAGCGGTACTCTGTAGTCAGAAGGTGAGGAGAATAAACCATGGAGGTGGTGGACAGTCCTGAGAAACTCACCAGATTTACTTTATATTTCTCACTACTCATTTCTCACTACATATAATAATAATAATTTCCCTCACTGGATCAATAAAGTATATATATCTATTTATCTATCTCTTTCTCATTTCACTTATTCCACTTCAGGAAATTAGCTCTATTAACTTTCAGCCTTGTGTTAGAAGCGAGTTAGCTTTGTAGCTAAGCGTTAGCAGTGAACAAAATGCCACGGACGGTTCAGAGGCGATTCAGAAGGACTTAGAAGTGATGAGTGCAGAGACGGCGTGTTGTTTAAGACGCCATAACGTTATCAGATGTGTGTTCTTACTGAAAGTGCTTCTGTGACTGGGTGTGAATGTGGGTTTAGTCAGACAGCTGCTCTCTCCTCAGTACTGCGGACCGTACAGACCTACTCTTACCCACGCTGAGACCCAAAGTATGATTACATTAAAATATTAATAAAGATTTATTAGCAGACAATGATGTAGCTAAACTACAAGTTGTAAGTTATTTGTTTATTTGTTTATCTTGTAGAAAATATAAAAAATGAGAAAGGGTAGGTTTTGCCAGGTGCTTTGGCTAGGTAGGTGTTGGTCATATGCATGAAGTTCTAAGTAATGTGCACACAGGGGAACTAAGAGGTCTTTATTGTGCTCCTGATGGTGCTGATAATGCTTGGCGGAGAATGGTCACCACATATCCACCTTAAGTCAACAACCATTTCATAACCAAGTTTTAAAAATATATTATATATTTTCTCTCACTACTCCCTTACATTTTTCAGAAGAACTGAGGAAGGACCAAAATCTCCTGTAGCCAGCTGTGTGTCCTTTAAGAGCGACCGGTCCATGCCACTTCCTGACAACTTTGAAGGGGGACCAGATTTTCATGACAGGTACACACTTCTCTTCTAATTGCTCATTATAAATCCAGTCTTCTTGTACATCTTTGGAGGTTGCTTCCCAGTCTAAATTTACTAAAGTATTTTTATTTAATCTGTAATTATGTTAGACAAAAAGGTCAGTATTACCTCATCATGGTTCCAGTCTGATAGGAGTGTCAGAGAGATTTAAGAATCTATGGGCAGATATTATTTAGCAAAGTAATGAAATACATACTATAGTGTAAAGGTAAAAAGAAAAAAATTATCAAAAGAAGACTGAGTGAGTACAATTACCTCAAGATAATAAATCTAAAAAAAATGTGTTACAAAGCTTTGTGAATGATACAAGACAAAGACAGACCTCTTATGGTGGGGAGGGAAGTTCTATTGTGCAGATGGGACAGGCAGTCTTCTATATGAAATCATTAGCAGCAATGACTTGATTTTAAGCATGTGAATGATTTAGAATTTATATGGGATTGTAACTGAAGTACATTTATCTCTGCTCTTTAGAAGAACTGGGAAAAGATCCACCAGTCCGTTTTCCCCCATTACACAACAGCTCCATGCTATCGCTTATGGCTCATTTGCTCTCCCCCTCAAAGAGTACAGGCAATTCTCATCCACAGGCTTACAGGCAGTGATAGCTGTTATTTGGAATTTATGGATATCAGCTTGAGTGTGATAACGGATAGCAGGAATTATGTTGCTGACATACTGTGCGTTAGACAACTGGATGTTTAATATAACAGAAAATGTTAACTTTAAGTCCAGTTCGGCAGCAGGATAAGTCAGAAAGGTGCAGAGGGGATCTGGATCACTGGGAGCTCAGGAGCAGCGTGTAAAGTCAGATATAAATGAGATGCATGAAACACAAATGAGAAATATTATAGTTTTTTGAACATATCAAAAATCCTCAATTAACAGCATACAGTGATGAGCCACAACAAACACCACCTGGGACCATCCAGTGTCCATACTGTCCTCTGTCCACCACAACATTAAAACCAGTGGGTTAACAATATTAAAAATATTATAGTTTACTAATACCACTTATTTGTAAATCAAGCCCATGCGCAAAAATAAATACATAAATGGAATCAGTTTAAATGTGCAAACTACAATATACAGTTTTTCTTGTGTAATAAATTTATAATTTACACAATATAACAGATACCAGCAAAATCTGCCAAATCAAGACACTAAATGATACAAAATGTCACCCAACCTGACAAAGATATTAAGTGTCACACTGCTCAACTCAAAGTATGATTTATACAGGAGTTACACAAAGTCTACAGCATTGTGACAATCTTCCAGTGAAAATAATCAGTCAAAAAGGAGATGAAAATTTAAACAGAAAATTGGTTGCTTGCTGTATGTAAGGGCTACAGGAACAGGGCCAATGCCAGCGAAAGTTCTTTCTCACGGCTACATCAGTCTTCTCTTGCAGTGGATGTCCAACAAGTTTGATTAAAGTCTGCAACTCCTGAAGTTGCTCAGTATCTATTAAAACATTTGAGATTTACCTAAACACCATTCAGCTACTCCATTCCCAACTTTCTGAAGGTTGAGAGGTGGGCTTGAGCTTGCTTGTATTTTACAATGTATCTGTAAAGTTACATGTTCTGGTAACTACAGTTAAACACTGAACACTCTATAATAAAACTAATGGTTTGCAAAAAACTGATCATGCAGTAACATTAACTTACTATTTAAAAAAAAAAAAGAAAAGCTAAAAACGTAAATATGTCAAACAACACTGGTTAACTTAGGACCAGCCTAATAATAATACTGTAACCAGCTGACTGATTTTAACCATTAAAAAAACAAAACAATAAATTTCATCCTCACTAGTATTAGTTACCTAGACATGCTTATAAACATGCTAAACCACCCACAGGTAGAATTTTTATTACTTTTCCATTTTAAGAACAAACCTAAGCTGTGTAAGTTTCAGCAAAAATATACTGCATGTTTTTTGACAACAGACTCAAAGTGGTTTTCACTTTAATGTTTTTTTTTTTTTACATTCTGACTCCTTGTCAATAATAACTACACACTTAATTTTAAATTCAGCGCCAAAAAAGTAAAACCCACCTTCCTGCTTTGTCGGCTTCCTTAGTCTTCTTCTTCATTTTATCTGCAGCAGACAAAGTAGGCAGTGCACTGCTGCCACCTAAAAATCTGGACGAATGATGTTTTTTCCTGCACATTTCTCTAACATTTGAATGCTTGGAGCATGTGTAAGAGAAATTGTGGGAAAATATGTCTTTAATAGAATCTACATCAGTGGCGGCTGCTCTAAGACTACAAGGGACGCTCCGCTTCCTCTACTATGTCAGAAAATAAATGCTCATATATGCACAGTCGCATTTATATTGGTTTTAATAAAAGTGTGCTAAAACGCGTTCAGCTTACATTTACATTTACATTTAGTCATTTGGCAGACGCTGATCTCTCCCCTAATCTACCAAAGCCAAGTGAAAAAGAATGGCAATCAAACTGAATAAAATCAGTAGCAGCATTAACTCCTGCTAGTAATTATTATGGTAGTCAATATTAATTTAAAATAATGTTTCTCAGCATTATTCCGTATTAATATTAAGTACCATAATAATTAAAAAGAGTAACTAGTTTACTAGTGAGCTAATGCTGCTACTGATTTCATTTTAGCTTACCTGTTCAGTTTATTGCCATTCTTTTTAAAATATTGCCTTTATAGATTTATATGTTGTTGGTCTTGATGTTCTTTCCTTTGTTTCTTTGTTTTACTAATATGATTCAATGTTCAGTGATACTTCAAATAATATGTTGAAGTAGCATTGATTTCTGTATTATGTTATATTTTTATACTAGTAACTGGTGTTAAAAATGTATCTCTACATTAATGAGCCAATGTATTATGGTGTGGGCTGCTGTGGGCCAGGAAGTCCAGGGCCACTTTTTGGTCCCAGTCCGCCCCTGTAATAACGAATGGAGAAAGCGCAGTCAAAGCCCGGGGATTCTGCGTTCCGCAGGGGGCCAGTCGTGAATAGCTGACACTCAGTGACAGCCAATGAAATTGAAGCATTTTTGCGGCTTTCCACGTGGTGTGGTGTTGCTTAAATAATAGTATAAAATCGTCCAGATCCTGGTTCGAATCCCGCTCTGGGTATAAATGTAAATCCTTTGTTTTACACTTTTTGCTTATGATTATCATTAAATTATAGCAACTGTGAGGTGAGTGCTAATGTGTTTCATAGCTCAATTGCAAACATGTATTTAGTACTGAATCATAACTTGATAATGTAATGGCTATATCGTGGCATTTTAGCGCATAACACCAGCACATTAGGCACTGGCTGGGAATCGAACTCGGGCCTCCAGCATGGCAAGCGAATCACCTACCACTGAGCCACCAGTGGCCGAGTATACTCAAAGCGCATAAAAACAATAAAACAATACTATTATAGGCTAACGTGTCATACATCTTTGTACTCCTTTTGCACACGCGCGCGCGCGTTACAATAATAATCAGAATAATAACAATAATAAATTCAAAGAACTACTACTAATAATAATAATTCTGGATGAAAATGAAGAATAAATACATATCAGTTTGAGCTTGACACGTTTATGAGCTCTGTCGCTTGCTGTAAATGGGCGCCTAAGAGACATAAGACATTTTTGGCTTTAGTAGACACACAATACTTCAAACTGAAACACGACTGCCCCCTACAGGTAATGAAGGGCATTTTCACAGCGCAGGAAATCACGGGATCCCTTTTCTCAAAACGTGCGTTTTTAAAGGCCAGATCTGTACCATTCTTTACTCATGGCTGTGTTTTGGGGCAAAATTGTGAGTGAGCTCACTCCCTTGTATGAGAAGCAACCCCACACATGAATGGTCTCAAGATGCTTTACTGTTGACATGACACAGGACTGATGGTAGCGCTCACCTTTTATTCTCCGGACAAGCCTTTTTCCAGATTCCCCAAACGAACAGAAAGAGGCTTCATCAGAGAATATGACTTTGCCCCAGTTCTCAGCAGTCCATTCACCATACTTTCTGCAGAAGATCAATCTGTCCCTGATGTATTTTTTGAAGAGAAGTGGATTCTTTGCTGCCCTTCTTGACACCAGGCCATCTTCCAAAAGTTTTCGCCTCACTGTGCGTGCAGATGCACTCACACCTGCCTGCTGCCATTCCTGAGCGAGCTCTGCACTGGTGGCACTCTAATACTGCAGCTGAATCCTCTTTAGGAGACGATCCTGGCGCTTGCTGGACTTTCTTGGACGCCCTGAAGCCTTCTTAACAAGAATTGAACCTCTTTCCTTAAAGTTCTTGATGATCCTATAAATTGTTGATTTAGGTGCAATCTTAGTAGCCACAATATCCTTGCCTGTGAAGCCATTTTTATGCAACGCAATGATGGCTCCATGCGTTTCTTTGCAGATCACCATGGTTAACAATGGCAGAACAATGATTTTAAGCATCACCCTCCTTTTAACATGTCAAGTCTGCCATTCTAACCCAATCAGCCTGACATAATGATCTCCAGCCTTGTGCTCGTCAACATTCTCACCTGAGTTAACAAGACGATTACTGAAATGATCTCAGCAGGTCCTTTAATGACAGCAATGAAATGCAGTGGAAAGGTTTTTTTGGGATTAAGTTAATTTTCATGGCAAAGAAGGACTATGCAATTCATCTGATCACTCTTTATAACATTCTGGAGTATATGCAAATTGCTATTATAAAAACTTAAGCAGCAACTTTTCCAATATCCACTATTTATGTAATTCTCAAAACTTTTGGCCACGACTGTATGTAAACCTCCAACCTACACGAAGCATACATTTACCAAACAAAAGAACGGTCAAAGTTTAAAAAGAACGTGTTTGAAATGGCTATTACTGTAGATACAGTGGCTTGCAAAAGTATTTGGCCCCCTTGAACTTTTCCACATTTTGTCACATTACAGCCACAAACATGAATCAATTTAATTAGAATTCCACGTGAAAGACCAATACAAAGTGGTGTACACGTGAGAAGTGGAACGAAAATCATACATGATTCCAAACATTTTTTACAAAAAAAATAACTAAAAAGTGGGGTGTGCGTAATTATTCAGCCCCCTGAGTCAATACTTTGTAGAACCACCTTTTGCTGCAATTACAGCTGCCAGTCTTTTAGGGTATGTCTCTACCAGCTTTGCACATCTAGAGACTGAAATCCTTGCCCATTGTATGATTTTCGTTCCACTTCTCACGTGTACACCACTTTGTATTGGTCTTTCACATGGAATTCCAGTGAAATTTATTCATGTTTGTGGCTGTAATGTGATAAAATGTGGAAAAGTTCAAGGGGGCCAAATACTTTTGCAAGCAACTGTAGTTCCAAAACCACGTCCTCGACCAGGAGGATTTGTTCGTAGAAATACACTAACGGAATAGACTCATTCAGACCAATATATTTCGTTGGTTTAAGCCAGGTTTCGGTAACACAGAATGCGTCAAGACTTTAATCTGAGATTAATTTTATTAACAATAATAATGTGTTCTGTGCAAGGGATCTAATGTTGAGAAGCCCAGATTTAAGAAATATTTTTTGCTTGCTTATTGAGCCTTTTTCTGGTTAAGCTTAAGCACATTTCTCTCTACTCTTTAGAGAAACTGAGTAATGCAGTAATAGCTGTGATGTTTCTGAAATTTATAGATGCAAGCCATCTCTTTCTTGTTATTGCTCAGTTTGAGTGAGCAGGTGTTGCGCAAGTAGAAAGTGAAATCTAAATCCAGTGGATGGTAGCATAAGTTCAAGTTCAATGGCACGAGTAATGCAAAAATCACCAGGCCAAGACACAGGATTAACACCATGACATAACTCACCTGGTAAATTTTGCCTGAACATAACTTGTTTCAGTCTTCAACTTTTTAGTTTTACATTAGGAAAAACTGTTTTACTACTGAGCTGAAAACAGAATCGCGACAGTAATGACAATTGAGACTTTTGCTCTTTCACAGCCTGTTTAATCCGTTTAAACGAAAGATTGGAATCTATAATCACACCAAGGTTTTTTACTGTACATGGTGAAACAGAAAGGCCATCCAGAGTTACTGTGTGATCAGAAAGCAAGGCCTTAAATTCCTCAGGTGGCAGTGCAGGGCATGGATCTAGTGGCAAAATGCATTCCTCAGGAGCGCAGGGCTCTCTAAAGGCATATCAGAGTTTTCCTGGTCATCTGGAATCAAAATGGTTCTCAGAGTCCTCAAACCATTCATTCACGTTTACAGGGCAGACAGGCCTTTCAGAGCAAACATTGTTCTAAGAGCAAACTGGGCCCTCAACAGCGTTATTCGAGCAAACAGGGCCCTCAGGGTTCTCAGAGTAAACAGGGCCATCTTCAAGCCTAACAGAGCTAACACTGGACACTGCTGCAGTTGGACTCCCTGGGTTCATTCCTCGTGGTCAATGCTGGAAGCCATGTCACCCCGAGCACCATCATGCCCTGTCTTGACAGTACGCCACATATTGTGACTCAGAAGCTGCACACTCCTTGATTATTCAGATCCTTGAACAGGTCAGATTGCCTTGCTGATAATGTCACAGCCCCTCCAGGAAAATATTTATGGGAGCCCCTTCCACTATGCCTCGGTCAAAGTCTCGCATTCTGTTAGGATTGATGGATTTCAGGCACGACATAAGTACAGAACTAAAGACTTTTCATTAATCCAATAAACGAAACAAATACAGGGACCAAATAACTATTTGACAGCAGACAGCAGAAATAGCAATAGCACTGACACAGTATACGAATAGATGCAAGACTAGTGAAACACGAGAGCTTAAATTCGTATACAAATCAGGGAGGTAAACTAGGTGCAGGTGAAAACCACTGACAAGTACAACCCGGGAGATAAACAGGGAAATGTTCAATCGTGAACTAGAAATACAGAAAGTCTCCGGGTGTAAGACCCCCTCTAGGGGTTAGCCCTGACTCCCAGAAAATCTGATACACATGTGTTTAGAAACAACAGACAGGCTTGTGATCCTGAGACTATTAGAACACTAAAACATAAGAACTTTCGGATAATGTTTTGACCTTTTTTTCTGCTGCAGGATCTTAGTATCTGATCTCATTGACCTGCTCATCCTACTCATCTCATTTTATGATTTTCATACTCATCCAAATCATATTCGTTTGCCTGGTGCTTTGGCCGGGTAGTTCAGGTTGAGCATAAGCAGTTCTCAGCCATGTGCCCAATTCTTCTCATTTAGTAAGTTTTCAAACGTAAAAAAACCAAGCAAAGAAAATTGCCAGTAAATGTGGAAAAATAAAATTGCAACACAATGTGAAAATAATCTCAAAAGTGTCAAAACAAATATGCATTAGGCTGACTGGGATGATCTCTTATTCATCATATGGAATATAAAAAAGTTAAGAATGACATGTGCTGAACATTTTGACTAGGAAGATTGTGTTGCTGTCCCAATGATGTCCTCGATAATATGCACATAGAGGAACTTGGAGGTCTTTACCATTCTCAATATAATTTCTGTTGTGGGATCTCATAGTATGTCAGTCATTAAGTTTCATTTTAGATAGCGATCTATCACCAGACATCAGGCTCTTTTTGTGCATCCTGTAGAAAATATAAAAATATTTTCGCCAGGTATTTTTGCCAGTTGAAAATACTGTTGATGTACGGTGGAGAATGTTTAACACAAATCTGTCACCATCTAGCTAGACTCACTGGCCTAAATCCATTTCGGAGTTTTCCCCCTACAAGCTCCTCAAGCCTCTGAACTAAGCTCCATCATCAATTCTCAGCAGCAGAGCCTCCTGCAGATATCCCAATCATTATTCCAGTTGTTGACTCAATTTCAACAAGTCTGCTCCACGCTCCCTTCTGCTCTTACACCCCCAGCTCGGCATGAGCCTCGTCTGCCCAACCCCCAGCCCTATGACGGAGATCCTGGTACTTGCCGCTCATTTTTATCACAATGTTCTCTGTTGCTCGAACTCCAGCCTTTGACCTTCTCTAATGAGCGCTCCAAGGTGGCGTACATTATCACCCTCCTCACAAGGAGAGCCCGCAAATGAGGAACAGCTGTCTGGGACGCTAACGACCCCTGCTGTGCCACCTTCGACTCTATAACTGAAGAGATGAGGAGGGTATTCGACTGCTCCCATGTTGGGAGGGAGGCTGCCAGAAAACTACTGGAGCTCCGTCAGGGCACCCGGTCTCCCTATGACTACGCCATTAAGTTCCGAACCCTGGCGGCTGCATCTCAGTGTGACGCCGAGGCTCAGTATGACACCTTCATTAATGGGCTCCCTGAGTCAGTCAAGGACCAGCTAACTTCCCAGCAGCTCCCTGAAGACATGAACGGCCTGAAAGACCGTGCTGGGCGGGTAGACTCGCGCTTTAGAGAGCGGCACCGCCTCCCGAACCAACCACGGCTCAAAGCCGGCACCTCTCCCACTCCGATCAGGCCAGCCAGATCGGAGTTCCCACTCACTTCTTGAATGCTCTATTGTCTGTCCACACCTTTGATGGGACCCCACTTCCGCCTATCACCCATCGAACCACTCTGATTACCCTGAGGACGTCTGGCAATAACACGGAAGAAACTTCCTTCCTTGTCATGAACCAGGCTCAGTCTCAGCTGGTTCTCGGGCGCCCATGGCTTATCCACCACAACCCTCACATAGACTGGCGAAACAACACCATCCTGGGATGGAGCCCCCTCTGCCTGGCCTCTTGCTTGAAATCTGTGATTAAATATCGTGCGTTCATTTAATCACATCTTATTTGAACATCAGCGTGGCCAAAAAAGATGGTACCCTACTTTCCTGCATTGATTACAGAGCATCATAGGGCATTCCCCTACTACCTCCTGGACTGTTCGCACACAGACACACACACACACACACACACACACCCACGCACACACACACACACACACACACACACATAACAGCTCTTTCTTTCATACACACACACACACACACGAACACGCACGCACACTCACCAGATCGCCCTCACATACGTCCCAGCTTTTTCTCGCATGCACACACACTCACACCCTCACTTACACTACTTTTGCAGCCCCTGTTCATTTAATCCTGGTACATAAAATAAAAGCTATTTTAAGGACTCTGTTTCTGCTATTGGGTCATTTTTCTTTTTACGCCCGCCCCTGACAAAATCGTCCTTAATTTAAAAACCATTTCATAACCAAGTTAACTATATTATATTCCTCTTTCACCACTCTTTTACATTTTTCAGAGGAATTGAGGAAAGATTGACATCTCCTGTAACCAGCTGTGTGTCCTTTAAGAGCGACCGGTCCATGCCACTTCCTGCCAACTTTAAAGGGGGAACAGATTCTCAGGACAGGCATTTACTTTTCTTCCAGTTGCTCATTATAAATCCAGTCTTTATGTACATATTTAGATGTAGCTAAAATACTAAAATTAGACTAAAAGTTTTTTTGTTTGTTTAGTCTGTAATTATGTTAGACAAAATATCAGTATCATCTTGTCATGGTCTCAGAAAAAAAAATCTATAGACAGATATTATTTAGCAAAATAATGAAATGCATAAAATAATTTAAAGGTAGAAAAGTACAAATTTACTAAGAAAAACTGAGTGAGTACAGTTACCTCTAGATAACTAACCTAAAAATGCATTAAACAGCTCTGTAAAAAAGATCCAAGACAAGTACAAACCTCTTGTGTTAGGGGAATTTCTGTTTGCAGATGGGACAGTCAGTCTTCTATATGAAATCATTACCAGATTTGATAACAAGGTGATGTAGAGACCATACTTCGTATTACATTTTGACCATGTGAGTGATTTAGTGATTCTACTTTTTAGAGAATCTGAGGAATGATCCATCAGTCCGGTCTCCCCTATCACAAGCTCCAAGCTCACAGGCTTAAGGCCAGTGATAGATGTGATGTTTCTGGAATTTATGGATGTAGTTTGAGTTAGCAGGTGTTGTGCAAGTAGGGAGTGAATCCTGAACACTGCAACCAGGGGATGGTAGCATTAGTTTTAGTCCAGTGTTACAAACAACACAAAAGACACCCGGCCAAGACACAGGATAATGACATAACTGATGTTGTGAATTTTGCCTGGGCATCAGATGTTCAAGTGTGGGCTAATTTTCTTAGTCTTACAATAGGGACAACTCTTTTACCACAGAGCCAAAAAAAACATAATCACCACTGTAGTAACAATTACTTTTGCCTGTTAAATTCAGTTGTAGATTCCTTTTTTTACCTGTTAAAGTGTATTCTAGGTTACCAAATAAGGTGTAAAACCCACAACAAATTAATATGGAACAGGTAAAGAAATTGCCTGTTCCATACTGGAGGGAGAGGTGGTGAAGGGTTTGAGTTGTGATATGTGAAATACCGGGTGGATACAGAGCGCCGCAGGCAGCTGGAGCCAGTGGGCGACTGGGTTTATCCGGAGGGTGATGCGGTACGGTCCGATGAATCTAGGTGATAATTTTCGTGACTCGGTATGAAGGTTAAGATTTTTCGTGGAGAGCCATACCTTGTCACCTACGTGGTACAAACGTCCCGGAGGGTGTTGACAGCGATGTTGGGTGGTGTATCGGGCGTTGGCCTGTTGGATGGCCCGATTAGCTTGAATCCGCCGACACCTGCGGACCAACTGTTGGGCTGATGGCACATCAACCTCCAGTTCCTGGTGGTTGAACATTGAAGGTTGAAAGCCGTAGCATACCTCAAATGGGCTTAGCTTTGTGGCTGATGAGACATGGAGGTTGTTTAAAAATTCTGCTCAGATGAGGTAGCGAGCCCAGGAGCGCTGACGATCGGCTATAAAACATCTCAGATAGCGCTCCAGTTGTTGGTTGGCCCGCTCTGTCTGACTGTTAGTCTGGGGGTGGTATCCAGATGATAGACTGCAGGTGTGGTGAATCGATCAGACGGCAGAAGGCCTTCCAGAACTTGGCAGTGAATTGGGGCCACTTTGTCCGAGACGATGTCCTTTGAGAACCCATGCAGACAGACTACGTGCTCTAATAGCTCGGCTCTACTTTTGGCTGACGGGAGTCCGGCGAGTGTGTCCAGGGTCGACGGGGAACCGGGAGAGGTTGAAGCTCTCCTGATGATGGTTGGTTGGTGTCTTTTGCCCTGGCGCACACTGGGCACGCCTGAACGAACTCATTGACGTCCTTTGCTATGGATGGCCACCAGAATTCGCGCTGGAGGAATTGGAGGTTGCGTCGTGTGCCTGGATGTCCGGAGATGGGGGAGGAGTGACCCCACTAGAGAATTTCGGATCGCATGGTGTTGGGGACGTAGAGTCGTCCAGGCGGCGCACCTGCTGGTTCGGTCTCTGTGGTCTGCGCCTGGTGGACCCTCAATTCCACGTCCAACTGTAGTGGTGCGATGATCTTTGAAGATGGAATGACAGGCGCAGGGTCCGCCTGGGAGGAGTCTACCTCATGTTGGCGAGAAAGGGCCTGCCTCTGCTTCATTAAGAGCTACATATACTCGTCTTGTTTAATCCAGGTTTCTGTAAAACATAATATATCAAACTCCTGGTCTATGATAGTTTCATTAACAATAACTGCTTTACATGTGAAAGACCTAATTTTTAACAGTCCTAGCTTCAGATCAGAGGTGCTAGCTGTGTATTCAGTGTGTTTTGAATTTTTGGTCTTTATATTAATTTAAAAATAGAAAATAGATTTTCTGAGTCTTTCTAAATTTTTGTTTAGCTCGGGGAATGGACACAGTCTTAATATAGTGAACCCTGAGTGACAACTCTATGCAGCTAGCAGACGGTTGGTTTAGCCTGGCCTGGGCTCTGGGCAATCATCGATTAACTAGGCTTTACTTAAGCTATAGTAAAAAAGAAAGTATACTAAGTATATTAAATCCTAGCATGCCGAAGCATACTTAAATGTACTTGCAGCCAGACTAATGACTAGTATACTTGAAGTTTGCTATTTTGGAACAACTAATTTTGTACTAAGTGTATTTAAGTTGTAATTACAAAAATGTACAAAAGTACAAAATGTACAAAAGTACAATTTGAAGTGTATTAAATATACTTTTGTGTGCTAAAGTGGAACAACTTTAAGTATACTTAGTACACTTAAAGTATATGCCTGTGTGTGTACTAATGTATATACCTGACAGTAATTAATACAATTTAAGTATATATATAATATATTATAAGTACATTACAGCTATTTTTACTGTTTTACAAATGTATGATTAATATACTATGAGTATATATTTTTATTGCAGCAGTAGCTGTTATACTTCTGGTCAATTACAAATACTAAAAAAGTACACTTTGTGGTTAATACAAATATACTTTATTGTGTCATACAGTACACACAACCTTCTATACTACAGTATTGCAAATGTGTTACCAGTACACTAAAGGTGTTTAGGATAATTTACAAATGCTGAATGTATTTTCTACACTATAACATTTTTTTGAAACACATTAGATTAGTACAGTAATTATGAGGGAGATTTTATTCATGAGTTCAACAGATTTAATTTGCACAAGGTTACAAAAAACTGTCCTATAGTTTATTTGTATTTAACAAACACACAAACTAAAATTTAAACTGTAGTCTGAACACAGACAGACATCAGTATTAGAGTATACAGGTACAGTATTAGTTTAGACCTGGTGTGTGGACACAGACGGACGTCAGTATTAGAGTATACTGTGTTAGTTTAAACGTGGTGCGTGGACACAGACAGACATCAGTATTAGAGTATACAGGTACAGTATTAGTTTAAACCTCGTGTGTGGACACAGACAGACGTCAGTATTAGAGTATACAGGTACAGTATTAGTTTAAACCTGGTGTGTGACACAGACAGACATCAGTATTAGAGTATACAGGTACAGTATTAGTTTAAACCCGTTGCGTGGACACAGACAGACGTCAGTATTAGAGTATACAGGTACAGTATTAGTTTAAACCTGGTGTGTGGACACAGACAGACATCAGTATTAGAGTATACAGGTACAGTAAACACAAAATGCAGTTTTTCAATGATGGTTTTTATTATTTAAGGAGAAAAAAAAATCCAAACCTACATGGCCCTGTGTGAAAAAGCCCCCTGAACCTAATAACTGGTTGGACCACCCTTAGCAGCAATAACTGCAATTAAGCGTTTGCGATAACTTGCAACAAGTCTTTTACAGCGCTCTGAAGGAATTTCGGCCCACTCATCTTTGCAGAATTGTTGTAATTCAGCTTTATTTGAGGGTTTTCTAGCATGAACTGCCTTTTTAAGGTCATGCCACAACATCTCAATAGGATTTAGGTCAGGACTTTGACTAGGCCACTCCAAAGTCTTCATTTTGTTTTTCTTCAGCCATTCAGAGGTGGATTTGCTGGTGTGTTTTGGGTCATTGTCCTGCTGCAGCACCCAAGATCGCTTCAGCTTGAGTTGACGAACAGATGGCCGGACATTCTCCTTCAGGAATTTTTGGTAGACAGTAGAATTCATGGTTCCATCTATCACAGCAAGCCTTCCAGGTCCTGAAGCAGCAAAACAACCCCAGACCATCACACTACCACCACCATATTTTACTGTTGGTATGATGTTCTTTTATTTGAAATGCTGTGTTACTTTTACACCAGATGTAACGGGACACGCACCGTCCAAAAAGTTCAACTTTTGTCTCGTCGGTCCACAAGGTATTTTCCCAAAAGTCTTGGCAATCATTGAGATGTTTTTTTTTAGCAAAATTGAGACGAGCCCTAATGTTCTTTTTGCTTAAAAGTGGTTTGCGTCTTGGAAATCTGCCATGCAGGCCGTTTTTGCCCAGTCTCTTTCTTACGGTGGAGTCGTCAACACTGACTTTAATTAAGGCAAGTGAGGCCTGCAGTTCTTTAGATGTTGTCCTGGGGTCTTTTGTGGCCTCTCGGATGAGTTGTCTCTGCGCTCTTGGGGTGATTTTGGTCGGCCGGCCACTCCTGGGAAGGTTCACCACTGTTCCATGTTTTTGCCATTTGTGGATAATGGCTCTCACTGTGGTTCGCTGGAGTCCCAAAGCTTTAGAAATGGCTTTATAACCTTTACCAGACTGATAGATCTCAATTACTTTTGTTCTCATTTGTTCCTGAATTTCTTTGGATCTTGGCATGATGTCTAGCTTTTGAGGTGCTTTTGGTCTACTTCTCTGTGTCAGGTAGCTCCTATTTAAGTGATTTCTTGATTAAAACAGGTGTGGCAGTAATCAGGCCTGGGGGTGACTACAGAAATTGAACTCAGGTGTGATAAACCACAGTTAAGTTATTTTTTAACAAGGGGGGCAATCACTTTTTTCACACAGGGCCATGTAGATTTGGAGTTTTTTTTCTCCCTTAATAACGTAAACCTTCATTTAAAAACTGGATTTTGTGTTCAATTATGTTATCTTTGAGTAATAGTTAACGGTTTTTCGATGAGCAGAAACATTTAAGTGTGACAAACATGCAAAAGAATAAGAAATTAGGAAGGGGGCAAATATTTTTTCACACCACTGTAGATCTGAATCTACGTATTAGAATGCCAAAATCTCAGACTTGATCTTATAATGGTGCTGTTGATGTGAAGGTGGAGAATGGTCACCACAAACCTCCTGAAGTCAACAACCATTTCATAACCAAGCTATATTATATTTTTCTCTCACTAGTCCTTTAAATTTCTTTAGAGAAATTGAGGAAAGATCGAAATCTCCACTTCTTTTCCAGTTGCTCATTATGAATCCAGTCTTCATGTACATCTTTAGAGGCAGAAGATAACTTGAGTACCGAAGACATGCTGATATTCAGCACAACAGTATGACATCGAATTTGAGATTGCTTTTATATAATAGTTCCACAAATACTGGTTATTATTAACAGATTATGATTTGTTTCTTTTTTTAACCAGTTTTTTTTTTTTTTTAATTGTCCACACATAACATTCTGCACCTGGCGGAACTAACTAATCACAAATGGCGGAGCTGGCGACCAAAGTTAGTGTAATTAACGACTATAGAACACTTGTGATACGAAGTGCTATTACTAACTACAGTACTATTACAACTTGTGTAATGCCCCTCATCCAATCAGATTGCTTTGTCAAGCCGGTGGTATAATTTTCCTTATAGAAGGTCCAGTTAGTAACAGAAGTCGACCCTGCTGGTAAAAAAAAAAAATTACTGCAGGGTTAGTGAACCACTAATTCTGGTTATGTTTTAAGATGATAAAATGCAGTCTTGGTACCCTGTTTGATATGGGTAAAATTTCAGACTTTCAGATAATGCTTTTGATCTTTTTTCTGCTGTGGGTTCTTATAGTATGTAAGTCACTAAGATTTATTAGCCGAAAACGATATAGCTGAACAGTGAGCTCTCTTTGTGCATCCTGTAGAAAATATTAAAAATAGAAAGGGTAGGTTTTTCCAGGTGGTTTGGCTAGGTAGGTGTTGATTATATGCATGAAGTTCTGAGTAATGTGCACAAACAGGAACTGGGAGGTCTTATTGTGCTCCTGATGGTGCTGATGATGTTTGGTGGAGAATGGTCACCACATATCCACCTTATGTCAACAACCATTTCATAACCATGTTTTAAAAATATATTATATGTTTTCTCTCATTACTCCTTTACATTTTTTAGAAGAACTGAGGAAGGACCAAAATCTCCTGTAGCCAGCTGTGTGTCCTTTAAGAGCGACCGGTCCATGCCACTTCCTGACAACTTTAAAGGGGGACCAGATTTTCATGACAGGTACACACTTCTCTTCATGTTCATCTTTAGAGGTAGCTTCTCAGTCTTAATTTAGTAAAGTTTTTTATTTAGTCTGTAATTATGTTAGACAAAAAAAGTCAGTATCACCTCATCATGGTTCCAGTCTAATAGGAGTGTCAGAGAGATTTAATCTATAGGCAGATATTATTTAGCAAAGTAATAAAATGCATTATGTGGTGTGGTATGGAGAGACGCACCACGAGATGTAAGAATGTTCATAAGAGCCCTGACGCAGGGCTTTAGAGGGGGTCAACAAAATGGGAGTTTGTGAGAGTGCTTATAATAGACACGAGAAGACCTTTACATTTGTAGATGGCATAGGATTATTAATAAAGGAAGTTAAAGGAAACTAAAGAAAACTGAAAACACAAAATAAACAGAGCTCCACCGTCTACGAGAACGGACGAGGCTCTGGAAACTAAAACAAAAGTTTCTTTCTTTCGTTGTTTTCTTTGTCTTTGGCCCTTATATATACCCCTTTTCCACTGCTCTGGTTCCATGACAGTTCCCAATTTTAGATCAGTGCCACGCTTTTCCACAGAAAAAAATTGGTGCCGGTGCTCTAAAATAAGCACCAAACCAGCCCCTAAACTCTGCTGGTATAGTTGTGAGAACCCGTGACATCACGAGCGGTGGGCGGAGTTATAGGGAGCATTAAAAAAAATGGCGGAGACCCAAAGTCCGTTAATGTGGAGCGCGGACGAAACAAAAGCGTTTTTTCGGCATTTTGGACATTCGCCGAGATTCAGCAGAAATTGGAAAGTGCTTTAAGAAAAAAAAAAGTGTATGAGGAAATAAGAGAAGAACTAATAGTCGCAGGCTTCACACGAACAACCGACCAAATAGTGTATAAGCTAAAAAAACTGAAGAAAGACTTTCAGCGGTTATAAGACGTTGAATAAACTGCTTTTGGATACTGAAATACATTTTCATACTAGTTTGGAGAATAACCAGTAAACTGACTTCAGCCATGGTCGTTTCTGTTTAGTGGGCGTGGCCTGTGCCGTATTATCATGCAGCTCCCGCTGAGCTCCTGTCTAGTGTACAGTAAATGCGGGCCGGCACATGGCACCAGCACCAGTGTAGTGGAAATAAGGTAATAGACACACCGCCAGGTGCGGCGTATCCTGGTTGATTGCAGCGTTGCCTTTGCCTGTTTAGAACTTTGTGTGGTAGCAGCCTGCGAATCTGCCCGTTCTAAACAGTGAAAAGCATTTTTGCGCTGTTCTGCCCCTCGTGAAACCCGCGTTGTTACATGCATAAAGTAATTTGATTTTTTTAATTTTTTATTTAGAGACCACACTTTGTATTTTTAACCACATGAGTGATTCAGGATGCATCTTGGATCATGAGAATTTATAATATAAAATAGCTTATGCACATTTATCTCTACTTTTTAGAGAAACTGAAGAAAGAGCTGCTTGTCTCCCCTTTCACACAACAGCTCCAAGCTATACCTCCCACCCAGAAAGTACAGTACAGTCATCTTCCTCCATAAGCTTACAGGTAGTGATAGCTGAAATGTATGGATGTTAGTTATCAGGTGTTGTGCAAGTAGGGAATGAAATCTGAACACTGTATCCAGGGGATGGATTAGTTCAAGTCCAGTGATACGATTCAATTCAATTCAATTCCATTTTATTTGTATAGCACTTTTAACAATTGTCATTGTTGCAAAGCAGCTTCACACAATCAAAAGAATTATTTAAGTTTGGGCCTCTGAGTGGCGCAGCGGTAAAGTGCTCGCCCTATCATCCAGGGATCGCTGGTTTGATTCCTGGGTGATGCTGTAACCAAGTAGTCCAGGTAGTTATTGGAGGCTCAGGTAGACTTGTAGGACATTCCACTCCTGAACTATCGAGCAACTGCGGCCACATCAAGTCCTCAGAGAAACAGCTTTCAACATTCCGAACAACACAAAAGACACCAGGCCAAGACACAGGATCATCACCCTGACATAACTCACCTCATAAATGTTGCCTGAACATGACTTGGTCAACTGTGGGCTAATTTTCTTAGTCTTACTATAGGAACAACTCTTTTACCACTGAGCCAAAAACACAATCACCACCTGCACTCGGGAACTGGGAGGTCTTTATTGTGCTCCTGATGGTGCTGATGATGTTTGGTGGAGAATGGTCACCACACATCCACTTTAAGTCAACAACCATTTCATAAACAAGTTTTAAAAATATATTATATATTTTCTCTCATTACTCCTTTACATTTTTTAGAAGAACTGAGGAAGGACCAAAATCTCCTGTAGCCAGCTGTGTGTCCTTTAAGAGTGACCGGTCCATGCCACTTCCTGACAACTTTGAAGGGGGACCAGATTTTCACGACAGGTACACACTTCTCTTCCAGTTGCTCATTATAAATCCAGGCTTCTGGTATATCTTTAGTAATTTTTAAACTGGAAAGCTACCTCTAAAGTTTTTTTTTATTTAGTTTGTAATTATGTTAGACAAAAAGGTCAGTATTACCTCATCATGGTTCCAGTCTGATAGGAGTGTCAGAGAGATTTAAGAATCTACGGGCAGATATTATTTAACAAAGTAATGAAATGCATTGTTACTGTATGTGGTGCAGTTTGAAGAGCCGCACCATGAGATGTAAGAATGTTTATAAGAGCCCTGACGCAGGGCTTTAGAGGGGGTCAATGAAATAGGAGTTTGTGAGAGTGCTTATGACAGGAACAGTTTGTACTGTAGATGGCGTGGGATTATTAATTAAGGAACTTAAAGGAAACAAAAGAAAACTGAAAACACAAAATACTCAGAGCTCCGCCGTCTACGAGAGAACGGATGGGGCTCTGGAAACTAAAAGAAAAAATAATATCCTCTCGTGGCTTATGCCCTTACCGAGGATTTATAAGAGAGGATTATGATTTTTTTTCTATGCAGTATTTACTTAAACTGAGCACGCACGCTGGACAGACGCGTGCTGCTCTCCTTCTCTCTCTCTTTCTCTCTTGCCGGCATCTTAGACAGGCAAAGGCTGTTTTTCAACAGCACATTCGTCTATCTGTCTGTCTTTAATTTTCTCTGTTTCTTTCTTTTATTGTTCTTTTGGTCTTTGTCTTTGGCCCTGATCCATTAGGTGCTACCTAAATGATTGCACAAAGTGCCAAGGTATCAGGACTCTCAGGTGCGGCATATTCAGGTTGATTGCAGTGTCGCCTTTGCCTGTTTAGAACTCCATGTGGTAGTAGCCTGCGAATCTGCACGTTCCAAACAGTGCATTTTTGCGCTATTCTGCCCCTCGTGGGACCCGTGTCGTTACATGAATAAAGTATTTGCCAAAAACACATAATCACCACCTTAATAAGAATCACTGCATGACTTTTGCCTTTGCCTCTGTTTAATTAAATTTAGGTAACTTTCTTTACCAGTTCCATATCAGTTTGGGATGGGTTTTTCAGCTTAGGTTGATAACCCAGAATGCACTATAAGAGGGCTTGCCCCTATAAAAATGGCTTAATTAGTCGCAAATTAATATTTAGACCAGAGGTGCTCAAACACTTTACTAATAAGGGCCACAAATTAATTTGAGCAGAGGGCCATGGGCCAAAAATAAGTGTTTCACGCTGTGAGAAATTCCATAACACTGAAGTTGAAAAGTAATATTAAATTACCCTCAATACCTCAGACGAGCAACATTGTACAATTATCAGTAAATTTTTTTGTTCTACTACAGTGAAACCTGGCATTGCGAGTAACACGGTTTGCGAGTGTTTTGTAGGACGAGCAAAGATTTAAAATAAATTTTGACTTGGAAAACGAGCAAGTCTTGGTTTACGAGTACCGAGTATCATGTATCACGCATGCGCTTCTTGTTTTGACGCCGAGCGTTACATGATCACAACGAGCCAATTTTTTTCTCTCTCTTGCGTTTCAGAATTGTGGGTAATCGTCTCCCCTGCTGGGTCTTACTGCTCGTCTCTTAATGGTATAATCAACATCCGTGCACACATGTACTGTTTACTATAAAACTGTGACCAGTGTGTGTGTGTAAAACATATTTTATTGTGTATCTGTATGTGTGTGTGCACACATGTAAAGCAAAAGCAAGTCTCATTAGAATGGTTAAAGATCCTTTTTCTCTCTCTGTATCAGCCTGCACTTTGTGCGGGCGCGCGTCATTGGACACCGTGCCTCTTCACACACACACACACACACACACACACACACACATGTACACTTTTGTCTACACAGAAACACTCCTCTGTCGCGATTCTTTTTATTTATTCATTTATTTATTTTTTTACTTTACAGCAGTGATTCCGAGCGCTCATGCGAGAGTTGTTAGTGATGTTCCTTGCTAATTTTCCCGTTAAAACAGTCTTTCTGTTAATGTGTGTGTGTGTGTGTGTGTGTGAGAAACTCAAATAAGAGGGAAGGAAGGGTTACTGTGTAAGATAAGAAGAGGGAGAGGGGAGGGTCTGAATCCTTCTCTTCTCTTACTTTAGCTTCACACACATACATATACACACACATACACACACACAGGAACACTTACCTGTCTGGATTTATTTTTACTTTTTATAGGTAAAGTGCAGGTTAATTTGTTTTATTTTTACTTAATATTTTATGTTAATTATTTGTGTATTTATTTTTTTTGGGCTGTGGAACGAATAATTTGAGTTTCCATTATTTCTTATGGGGCAATTCACTTTGGTTTATTACTGTTTTGAAAAAAAAAAAAAAAACGAGTCCACTTCCGGGGCGAATTATGCTCGTAATCCAAGGTTCCACTGTATACTGAAAAACTTTTAGTCTCTTTAATTAGATAACAGGCTTAACGGCCAATCTGTGACTAAACTTAGGGATTGGAGAAAGTGAGAACTACCCACTACCTCAGGATTAGGAGCACTTTGCCTGTGCTTAATTGCTTTTGGCCGACATGTCATGCACATCTGGAGGGCCTGCACTTGTAGTTGCATTAGTAAAATCATCTGCATGCAATTCATAACCATGACGATTAACTTCTTAGTTTCTTTACAGTCAATTGCAATACAATGTAAAAACTTCTTCTTCTTTGTCTTTCGGCTGTTCCCTTTCAGGAGTCGCCACAGCGAATCATCTGCCTCCATCTAACCCTATCCTCTGCATCCTCTTCTCTCACACCAACTAACTTCATGTCCTCTCTCACTGCATCCATAAATCTCCTCTTTGGTCTTCCTCTAGACCTCCTGCCTGGCAGTTCCAACCTCAGCATCCTTCTACTGATATATTCACCATCTCTCCTCTGAACATGTCCAAACCACCTCAATCTGGCCTCTCTGACTTTATCTCCACAATACAATGTAAAAACAATCCCAGAATTTTCAAAACAAATATGCACTAGGCTGACCTGGACTTTTTGACTAGGTATAATGTGTTGGTGCTCCAATGAAGTTCTCAGCAATGTGCACACAATGGAGCTCTTTATTGTGCCCATTGCTCTGCTTGTGATGTTCCTTATTAATTGCATACAATGGCTAAGACGTGAAGAAAGAAACAAAAAAAAATTCAATATTTTCACATAAATATTCCTTCTAAGAATCTTTCTCAGAGAAAATGACTCATGGCGTGAATTCACACAAAGAGCTTCAGTTTCAAATAATTATTCAACTCTGGGCACAAACAGCAAAAAGCATGGTAATAATAATTATCATCATGTTTTTTGCTGTTTGTGTCCAGCGTAGAATAATTATTTGACCACAAATGGCTGAAATGTGGTTGTAGTTATGACTGAAATAAAGCTTCTTTCATTGCGCACTTTCACTTAAAAAAAAAAAAGGAAGCGTCCCTTTTTGTGATCTGAGTATATTATGACTGAAACAAAGTTGTACTTATCGGCTTATATTGGCAGGGTTTTGATCAAAGTGGAGATGAAAAGTGCAAAGTGAAAGTATGTACCAAAAACAGCAGTTTCATTTAATTCATAAAATACTTTAATTACAAACAACAACATAGCACAATGCATGTCTGTAAATGGCTGAAATGTGGTGAATAAGCCTTTTAGTGACTGTAAAATGTTCTCGTGAGCGTGCTCTTTCACTTTGTGGAGTTGTGATCAAATGGTAGATAAACGTGCGTGCCGATATGAGAGATTTATAAGAGATTTCTTTTTTTAAAATACAGTTTCTCTTCACATAATTTACCAGAAATACAACAAATACAGATTTACAATCGCTAAATAAATGCTGCCTTTGTGCCGCTGCGCAGAACGTGCAGCGATGTGAGCCGCTTTATTTCAATCATAATATAGTGGAACCTTGTATTGCGGACATAATTCATTCCAGAAGCGTGCTTGTAAGGCAAGGCAAGTTTATTTGTATAGCACATTTCATACACAATGGTAATTCAAAGTGCTTTACATAAAAGAGAAGCAAATAATTATAAAAAGAAATAGAAACTAATACCACTCAAACTTTTAAAATTATTTAAGTTTGATTTAAAATAAACATAAAAACAGTTCGTAATGACGTTTTTAAAACTACGTAAAATTTGATTTAGAAGCAGTTAAAAAAAGGAAACCTAAAATACAGTACAGTCAGTTCGGATGTAGCACAGTGCTCATTCAACAAATGCACACCTAAACAGATGAGTTTTAAGTCTAGATTTTAATGTGACTAATGTTTCAGCACATCTGATCTCTTCTGGAAGCTGGTTCCAACTGTGGGCAGCGTAATGGCTAAAAGTGGACTCTCCTTGTTTTGTGTGAACCCTTGCTATTTCTAACTGACTCGATCCTAACTATCTGATTGGTCTGTTGGGTTTATATTCAGTGAGCATATCTGCAATGTATTTAGGTCCTAGGCCATTGAGTGATTTATAAACTAGTAAAAGTACTTTAAAATCTATCCTAAGTGTGTAAGGACCTGAGGACTGTTGTGATGTCATCAGATTTTATGGTTCTAGTCAGAATTCTGGCAGCAGTGATGAGCTGCAGCTCTCTAATGGTCTTCTTGTAAGGAGACCATTACAATAATCCACCCTGCTGGTGATAACGGCATGGACAAGTTTCTCCAAGTCTTGATTGGAAACAAAACATCTAATTCTTGCAATGTTTTTAAGATGATAGTATGCTGATTTAGTTACTGCTTTGACATGACTACTGAAACTAAGGTCTGTCTCCAGAAACAAAGATATTTGACTTGATTTTTAGTTATCTGACCCATTCAGTGAAGGTATGCATTCACCATCTTTGTTCCCAAATGCAATGACGACTTCATTTTTTTCCTTGTTTAACTGAAGAACTTTTTGGCACATCCAACTGTTTATTTCATCAATGCATTGGCAAAGGGAGTCAGTGGGGCTGTAGTAATTTGGAAATAAGGCTAGGTAGAGCTGGGTATCATCAGCATGGCTGTGATAGGAATAGGCAATTTGGTTTTTTCTTTTCTTTCTTTCATTGTCTGATTAAGTGGGAGTATATACAGGCTAAATAGGAGCGGTGCAAGAATTGAGCCTTGTTGCATGTCATGGACGTCCACTTAGAATTATGCACTCCTATACTCACATAATAACCTCTCCCTTCTACGTATGACCTGTTTTAATACCATCCCAGAAAGTCCGACCCAGTTTTCCAGTCTTTCTATTAGTATGTTATGATCGTCAGTGTCGAACGCAGCACTAAGATCTAGCAGTACCAACACTGACATTTTGCCTGAATCAGAATTTAAACGAATGTCATTTATTATCTTTATGAGCGCTGTATCTGTACTGTGATGCGCTCGGAAACCAGATTGAAAACTGTCCAAGTATTCATTTGAGTTTAAGTGCTTGTTAAGCTGATTAAAAAAAAACCTTTTCAATAATTTTACCTATAAAAGGAAGATTTGGTGTTGGTCTGAAATTATTCAATATCGTATTATCAAGATTGCTCTTTTTTAGAAGTGGCTTTACAACTATGGTTTTCAGAGAGTTCGGAAAAGTCCCAAAGAGAAGTGATGTGTTCACCACTTTTTAAAAAAATTGGCTTCTAAACAGTTAAACAAACTTTTGAAAAATGATGTGGGAAGTGTATCAAGCTCGCATGTTGACAGTTTGAGGTGCTGTACTGTTTCTCCCAAGATTTTGCTATCGATTGCATGAAAGACAGGAGAAGATCAACAGAATCTGCAGAAATGCTTGGTGATAAAGATATAACCTTCATAAATAATGCACTTGTGTTCTCATTAATGCATCTCTTCCTGACAGACACAGATCTAGATTTAGTGGTAACAGAGATCAATATATCAAAGAAAATACGGAAGTGATCAGATAGTGCTATGTCCTTAATAAGAATGGATGAGATGTTTAAACCCTTACTGATAAGTACATCTAAAGTGTATCCACGATTATGTGTGGGCCTGTG
Organism: Clarias gariepinus; assembly: GCF_024256425.1. Classification (NCBI taxonomy): domain Eukaryota; kingdom Metazoa; phylum Chordata; class Actinopteri; order Siluriformes; family Clariidae; genus Clarias; species Clarias gariepinus. The sequence continues at coordinate 1,122,280 of NC_071106.1, forward strand.
CACATGCTGAATCAGGTCAAAAGTGTTTAAAACTGTAAGGATTTCTTGAATTTTGGTAGACCTCCTTTTGTCTACTCAGTGCTCAGCCTGTATTCTGCTTGTCACGCCTGGCCAGGGAATCCCTCAATGAAACACACAGAACTCAGTGCTCAGTGAGATGTTCAAAGTTTATTGTGAGAGACAGGAGTATATATACACACACACACACACACACACAAAGAACCAAAGAAAAGGTGGATGCAAGAGTGTTTACATCCGGTCTGAAATGTTTTTAAAAGATACGGTGAAGAAGAACATAAATTTAGGAGTAGCTCCGCATTTACGAGCGTTTAACAGTTTTAGGACCTTTAACATAAACTACTATAGAATGTGTTTATTGAAAGTGCAGCTCATGTCGTGAGAAAAGGAAGAAAAACACTGCTCTCGCGCACACAGAATATCATGAAACACACTTAAAATCAAATATTCCCTACAATTTCCCCCTTTTATTCATAAGAAATATCGCTGAATAAAACTCAGAGCTTTTAAGAAGTTGCCGGCAGATAATAGGTCATCGGACGCGGCGCAGGAACATAACCTGAAACATACTTATACAAAAGATTTTGCAGATAGCGAAAAATACATGGACCTAAAAGACACAACAACAATAAAATAAACAAAACCGGTACCATAAGGGAGAGATAAGGAGCCCATTGACCAAACAAAGTATACCAAACTCCCCAACCTACTTGACCCTTTTCATCATTCTTTAACTGAGAAGAAAACCTCTTTTCCAAAGCAGTAGAAATTTTTCCATGTTCATCATCATTAGCTGGAATGTATGTACAACAACTATCACCTACCATAGCACAAACACCCCCCTTCTCTGCGAGGATTAAATCGAGGGCCATTCTATTCTTTACCGTGGTGATTCGAAGTAATTTACCTTTAATACCTTCTACAGCAATATTAGTGGAATTAACAAAAGTAGCTAACCTGTAATGTGTTACCTCAATCTGATTCCATAACTGAGTCACACCATACTGAGGAAAAAAAACATGCCAAAATTTAACAGCTTTAATCTGTAACTGATGATCAGGGGGAGGGAATGAATCACTATCTCGCTTAAGGCGAGCATGATGTTAGGTTCCACGTGGGTTTCGTGTGACCAGTGTAAAAGAGCCTCTAAATTAAGAAGGGGCGCAAATTCCAGCCCAGTTAGCAGGGAGGAAAATGTAAACAGCCTTATCACAAACCCAATACCAATCTGAATAGTGATTAATGGTCCCACGTGGGCCAGGGTGGATTACTGAGCAATTACCTTCAGGACAAGAACCATCTGGAGAAAAGGGAAAATATACAGTGGCTTGCAAAAGTATTCGGCCCCCTTGAACTATGAATCAATTTAGTTGTGCGTAATTATTCAGCCCCCTGAGTCAATACTTTGTAGAACCACCTTTTGCTGCAATTACAGCTGCCAGTCTTTTACAGCTACCAGCTTTGCACATCTAGAGACTAAAATCTTTGCCCATTCTTCTTTGCAAAACAGCTCCAGCTCAGTCAGATTAGATGGACAGCGTTTGTGAACAGCAGTTTTCAGATCTTGCCACAGATTCTCGATTGGATTTAGATCTGGACTTTGACTGGCCCTTCTAACACATGGATATGTTTTGTTTTAAACCATTCCATTGTTGCCCTGGCTTTATGTTTAGGGTTGTTGTCTTTTGCAGTCTCCAAGAGGTTTCTTTCAAGATTGCCCTGTATTTGGCTCCATCCATCTTCCCATCAACTCTGACCAGCTTCCCTGTCCCTGCTGAAGTGAGGCACCCCCAGAGCATGATGTTGCCACCACCATATTTAACAGTGTGGATGGTGTGTTCAGAGTGATGTGCAGTGTTAGTTTTCCGCCACACATAGCGTTTTGCATTTTGGCCAAAAAGTTCCATTTTGGTCTCACCTGACCAGAGCACCTTCTTCCACATGTTTGCTGTGTCCCCCACATGGCTTGTGGCAAACTGCAAATGGGACTTTTTATGGTTTTCTGTTAACAATGGCTTTCTTCTTGCCACTCTTCCATAAAGGCCAACTTTGTGCAGTGCACGACTAATAGTTGTCCTATGGACAGATTCCCCCACCTGAGCTGTAGATCTCTTCAGCTCGTCCAGAGTCACCATGGGCCTCTTGGCTGCATTTCTGATCAGCGCTCTCCTTGTTCGGCCTGTGAGTTTAGGTGGACGGCCTTGTCTTGGTAGGTTTACAGTTGTGCCATACTCCTTCCATTTCTGAATGATCGCTTAAACAGTGCTCCGTGGGATGTTCAAGGCTTTGAAAATCTTTTTGTAGCCTAAGCCTGCTATAAATTTGTCAATAACTTCATCCCTGACCTGTCTGGTGTATTCTTTGGACTTCATGGTGTTGTTGGTCCCAATATTCTCTTAGACAACCTCTGAGGCCGTCACAGAACAGCTGTATTTCTACTGACATTAGATTACACACAGGTGCACTCTATTTAGTCATTAGCACTCATTGGGCAATGTCTATGGGCAACTGACTGCACTCAGACCAAAGGGGGCTGAATAATTACGCACACCCCACTTTGCAGTTATTTATTTGTAAAAAATGTTTGGAATCATGTATGATTTTCGTTCCACTTCTCACGTGTACACCACTTTGTATTGGTCTTTCACGTAGAATTCCAATGAAATTATTCATGTTTGTGGCTGTAATGTGACAAAATGTGGAAAAGTTCAAGGGGGCCGAATACTTTTGCAAGCCACTGTACTTCACTACACATATCTAGATGCGTGTTCCCAAGAAATACAGAACCATTTTCTATAAAGCAGTAAGGATATTTGAAATTGGGCAAGGTGAAGACCTGGAAAGCAGTGACGGGGGCTCTTTTCCTCGTGCAGAAGCGGAGGAGGCTAATATCTAAAGCGGTAAGTGAATAGTCACAAGGGTTTGAGAAATTATGATCGTAGTGCATCAGTCTGCACTGTTTAATTAAAAAATAAGCTATGTGTTAGGTTAGAGTTAATATACTGAGTGCCATTTCGACAGAAGGAACTAATACAAGCTCGTGCAGCTACGGAGAGAGCTGATTCATTACCAGATAGGGGTCTCAGTGACGTCTGTCCTACAGCGGAAGGGAAATGTTGGCACACAGAACAAGACTCATTGGTATATTGCTTAGCGGTCCAATTAGCGAATCACCAAAAAAATTTATCATGTGGATGAGGTTCACTATGTAAAACAATCCCTCGTTCAAGATTAGGAGGACAAAAAGAAACTTCATTCTAAGGCAGGAGAGGTTTCCACTCTACTCCTAGTGCTGTTCTACAAACTCTACAGGATGGAGTGTGACCAATAGAATACACGGAAATATAACAGGTTGAGTGCAAACTTGTGTGTGTAAAATCTTGTTCACAATGTCAAACTCATAAATAACTACTAGGGGTGAACTATTGCCTTTCTTGACGCTACAGTGCTTAGAATGCGGACACGCCCAATCTGCACTCGTCCCACCTTACGAGCCGCTAAGATCACCAGGAATGGTACACTAATAGCAGAAGTAAAGTCGTCTAGTGGCAACCCCAGACGATCCCTCTGTGTCACGTCACTCTCTCTCTATGTCACATCACGGGTTGAACATCACTGCAGCACGTCTTTAGTCTATGAAACAAAAATCACAGAGACAGAAAGATAATAATACACACGCATTTATTCATCTTTTGGTCTCATGCCGACAGGACATCACTTCAGCCTAGTAGCATGGATCCACTGTGGAAAAGATCAGTTAAGACAGCAGTACGAGTAATTGTGATTATTTCTGCTGGTCCGTCATATTTACAATCTCCCAGTTTTCTGGGGGTCAACGATTTTACCAGAACAGTATCTCCCACATTAAAAGGATGTGTGGGTTTTGTTGAGAGTCAAATCAGCAATTTGTTCATAATGTTTAGTTAGAGTATCTATTAGAGCAGCAGAATACTTAGCAATATGTACATCAAGATCAGTTGTTCCTATCGCGGGTTTACCTTTCCTCCATGGCACGGGAAAGGGTCTGCCAAATATAATTTCATGTGGGGACATGTGCACGTCTTTTCTTGGTGTCATTCTTATTTCAGCTAGAACAGCAGGTAACAGATCAACCCAGTTTTTACTCCCATAGTTTGCATTGCTTTAGTCAATTTTTCTTTCAGTGTCCTATTTGTTCTTTCTACTATACCTGATGACTGTGGATGATAAGGAATGTGAAAATGCCAGGACAGTGAAAGATATTACATAATTCTGTGTTACCTGTGATGTAAAAGGTATTCCTTTATCTGAGGCAATAGCATGAGGCACGCCATAACGAGGTATTATTTCTTTTGCTAAGACTCGGGTCACCACCTTTGCATTCTCTCGAGCACACTGGAAAGCTTCTACCCACCTAGAAAACTTGTCTACCAAAACCAGATGTTGTTTGAATGTGCCACATGCAGGCATATGCATAAAATCAATTTGCCACTCTGCAAACAGGGCAGTAGGTAACGGAAGACTTTCGTGTTTACCTAAACCCTTTGCCACGTTATTCTGAGCACATACCAAACATCTAGATATTAATGAATCAATTGTTTCAAGCATGTTGGCTATGCAAAAGAGTTTTTTCATATCTTCCTTAACCCCCCTTCGGAACGGAACGGAACGGAAGACAATGAGACGGCAGGCACAAACGACCATCAGCACAATACCATAATCCATCAGAAGCAATGTAGGCACCTTGAGCTTGCCAAAAAGAGGAATCATTCGGCGTGGCTGAAGCTTGCAAAGAGCTAGCAATAAAAGATGTATTGAACAGAATCAGAGTCAGGAAAGAAAATCTGTTTTTGAGCTGCTTTTTTAGCAATACAATCAGCTAGCGAATTACCTCGCGCTTCCATAGAGTCACCAGAAGAATAAGCCTTAGTTTTTACAATAGCGAGAGTACTAGGTAAACTCTTCAATAAAGCCTGGAGAATATTTTGGAGGTCTGTAAATAATGATGAACAAAATATGTGGAGCACCTTTTAGCAAAATCTCTAGATATTCAAAAGCCAAATACTGTCCAAATGACACTTGCTTGCATTTATAAGCATCTTTAAAAAGAGCAGCTACACCTCCCCCTCTCCTAACAGTTCTGCAGACACTCATGAAAGTAAAGTTAGGAGGAGCTGTTTCATTTAGGACTGTTGCACTGCAGCTATCATCTAAAAACATAAAACATTCATTTAAAAACATAAAATCCAATTTGTTTGTGGTGATCAAACCATTGATTAAAAATGATTAATTCTTTAAGTGAGCGAATATTTAAAAATGCTAACTTGATGGCATTACTCTTTGTCCACACGGTAATCTTAGTTCGATGCATAATAGGTCGGAGATTAGGTCAGCTGTACGGCTTAAGAAGGCCTTAGACTTTTTATCATTTGATAAAACAGAGATAGAGAAAGCTACACACACACAAATTGGGTTCCTGCTTGTTCTGTAAACATGTATGAATGTTACTGCTATCGTAGCGGGGACCCGACACACATCACTGAGAGCTGCTATCTGTTTGTTTTATTTCACCTAGACCAGATGAAGGAGGGGGATTTGAGCCTTGGCGCTGTGGCAACGGTCAGAGAGCTCTCACAGGAGGGGGAGGGGGACCTGGGGCCACAGGCCTTGGTGGTGGTGGAGCACACTGTTTTTTAGTTGGCATCTGGGGGCGTGCAGCTTGTATATCAAAACATTCATATATCAAAGCAAATTTTCCCTGTAAGAAATAATTGAATCTCCGATGATTCGTTCCACAGCCCAAAAATATCCATATAAAAATAATTAATACAAAATATAAAGTAAAAATGAAGCAAATTAACCTGCACTTTACCTTTGAAAAGAGCAGTGTTTCCGTTAGTGTGTTTGTGCATGCAAGCGCTGTGTGTTTGTGTGTGAAGCTAAAGTAGGACGAGAGGAGGAATGAGGAATTTCCATCTTAAAAATATTGCCAAACTTAGGAGCATCTTATCCGTATCTGATGCAGAAAAGCTAGTTCATGCATTTATGACCTCCAGACTGGACTATTGTAATGCATTACTAGGTGGTTGTCCTGCATCCTCAATAAACAAGCTTCAGTTAGTCCAAAATGCAGCCGCCAGGGTTCTCACTAGATCCAGAAAATATGATCATATAACCCCAATATTATCATCCCTGCACTGGCTACCTGTTCAGTTTAGAATTAATTACAAAATAGTATTACTTACATACAAGGCTTTAAATGGTTTAGCTCCCACATACCTAACCAGTCTTCTGATACGCTACCATCCACCACATTCCTTAAGATCACAAAACTTTTTCATATTTAGCTCCAAAGCTTTGGAATAGCCTTCCAGACAGTGTTCAGGGCTCAGACACAGTTTCCCAGTTTAAAAGTAGACTCAAGACGCATCTCTTTAATCTGGCATATGCGTAACTCATCCCATAACTTCATACTTCAGTACATCTATCCTGAATGGCAACTACGCTAATTCTCTCCATCTGTTCTGTACTTTTCTACCCATCCTGAGGCATCTGGAGATTGTACCAGCTTCAGTAGACAAAGGCCAACCCTGCGAGGATCCTGAGGCATCCAGAGAAGGACCAGCTTCAGCTGGATTCTGCTTTATCATTGTTAGAGCTACACATCCTGCTCCTGTGCTCCCAGTGATCCAGATCCCATCTGCCCTCTGCACCTACTGACTCCCTATGCTGAACTGGACTTCATGTTAATTTAAATAATTTCTGTTCTATTGAACTTTCAGCTGCATAACACACATGATGTTATATAATTATCAGTTTTCACCCAAATGAGGATGGGTTCCCTGTTGAGTCTGGTTCCTCTCAAGGTTTCTTCCTATTGCCATCTCAGGGAGTTTTTCCTTGCCACTGTCGCCGTCACCCTTGGCTTGCTCATCAGAGACATTTCATTCATTCATCTCATTATTATCTAGACACATTTTTCTCACACATACAATTTTTTATTATTATTATTATTATTAATAATATTTATTTTATTATTATTATTTATTTATTATTTTTTGTTATTATTATTATTATTTTTTTTTTTATGAATTTCTTTCATTTTTGTGAAGCTGCTTTGAGACAAAGACCATTGTTAATATAAATGACCATGTGCTATATAAATAAAATTGAATTTAATTAAATTGAACACTAATAGAAACACTGCAGTGTCAGGAAACATTTTTCTAACAAGAAATCTCTCTAATGACACTCGATTGAGCGACACACTAACAGAATCACTGCTGCAAAGTAATTCAATTCAATTTTATTTGTATAGCGTTTTAACAATTGTCATTGCCTCAAAGCAGCTTTACACAATCAAAAGAATTATTTAAGTTTGTATGGAATTTGAATGTGTATAAATCAAAATGGTCAGTTTGTCCCTGGTAAACAAGCCGAGGGCGACAGTGGCAAGGAAAAACTCCCTGAGATGGTAATAGGAAGAAACCTTGAGAGGAACCAGACTCAAAAGGGGATCCATCCTCATCTGGGTGAAACAGAGAGCAGGAATTAATCTGCATTCATACTGTGTGTTAGTTGGCAGGCAGTTCAGCATAACAGTTGATGTTAATTGATTTTAATATGGAGTCCAGTTAGTTATTGAAAACTCGGGTAGACTTGTATGAACTATCGAACTGTCAAGTCCTCAGAGAAACAGCTGCCAACACCAGTCGAGGCCAGAACCATCCCCAGACACAAGACGCATCCCAAAGAGACACACGGGGCACGCAACGAGATCTTCAACCAGAAGCGGGGCACCAGGATGGGTCAGACATGTCCAGAGGGCAGAGGGAGTCTGGATCACTGGCAGCTCAGGAACGACATGTGTAGCTCGACAGAGAGAGGGAAGAGCGAGAAGGGGAGAGAGAGAGGGGGAGAGAGGGAAGAGAAGGAATGGGAGAGAGAGCAGAAGAGGAGAGATAACAGTTAGGTCTGGTCACAGTCACATAATGTATAATGTAAATGTATATTAACTGTAGAGTGCAAGCAGAGACTCCGGCAGGACTAACTATGACATCATAACTAAAAGGGAGGAGCCAGAAGGAAACACAGACATGAGGGGGAACTGAGATGTAAAGCAACCAATCACCTCACCGTCACCGTTTACCTAAGGCGAATGTATTTATAAAAATGCTTGATTAAATAAATAGGTTTTTAGCCTGGACTTAAACACTGAGACTGTGTCTGAGTCCCGAACACTATTTGGAAGACTATTCCATAATTTTGGGGCTTTGTAAGAAAAAGCTTTGCCCCCAGCTGTATTTTTCATAATACGCGATACTGACAAGCAGCCTGCATCCTTTGATCAAAATAGGCGTGGCAGATCGTAAGACACTAGCATTTTACTCAGATACTGCGGCGCGAGACCATCAAGTGCTTTATATGTCAAGAGTAGTATTTTAAAACCAATGCGAAATTTCACAGTGAGTCAATGCAGTGAAGATAAGATAGGGGTGATGTGCTCATATCTTCTGGTTCTAATGAGGACTTCCTGGCATTCTGTTGCATTCTGGACTAGCTGAAGCTTGTTTATGCACCTTGTTGAACAACCAGACAGTAAGGCACTACAATAGTCCAACCTAGAGGTAATAAAAGCATGAACTAAACAAATTAACCTTTGTGTGTGGGTGTGTGTGTGAAGACAAGAAGAGGAATACTCTAATGACACTCGCGCATGCGTGCACACAATAACAAAATCTCTGCTTCTTTACAGAGAGAGAAAAGAAGCCTCTCTAATGACACTTGCTTTTGCTTTATGCGCATACACACACGTGCTATAATAAACAGTACTGGCGCGCGTGAAAGGACGACTTTCACACACACACCCGCATGGGCACACACATACCAATACAAAATAAAAGATGGTTTACGCGCACACACGTGGTCACAGTGTTATAATAAACAGTACACATGCACCGATGTTAACTATATGAGTGCCACACGCACGCTGAGACTGAGCATGGGGAGACCAATACCCACAATTCCACAGCAGGAGAGAGGGAAGAACCATTGACTCAGCTGTGATCATGTGACGCTTGGCGTCAAAACAAGAAGCACATGCGTGATACATAATACTCGATGATACTCGGTACTCTTCAATCAAGACTTGCTCGTTTATCAATTTAAAATTTATAAACATTTTTTGCTTGTCTTGCGGAACGCATGCAAACCGTGTTACTTGCAATCCAAGGTTCCACTGTATACTATAACATATTTTGCCGTGTAGTTTTTTTTTTTTGTGTGTGTGTGTGTGTTTGCATAAGAATTTATTTCAATAAATGTTTTAGAAACCATGCTTTATTTTTTTTTTACTCAAAAGAAGCTCTGTTTGTGTGAGGAATCTAAGTGTATAGGTTAGAACAGCTGAGACAATAGGAGTGAAAGACACCTGGTGAAACCTGATGTGACCTGATCCAGGTGTGAATGGGTCTTGCATATTCATATGAATTATAAATTCATATTCATAAGTCATAGATTATTTAGTCAACCAGAGGTTCTACTGAAAACAGACACTTTATCACAAGTAAAGTTATTTCTGAGTGTTATAATTTTAGTTGTGTTGCTATGGACACACACCCAACACTTCTATGAACTTAGTTCCGTGTTCAAAACAATTTGCCAGGTTTGTTTATTCTATTTTTTCACTGCTTTTCAGCTTAAGTTTGAAATTTATTTTTTTGTGTGTGCAATTTGACATAAGTTTAGAGACACATATCAGACACATTATGAAAGACCTGTTTGTGCTCTACATAAATAAGGGTAAATGTATTAGCTACTATATTGGTAAAGATTTAAAATTTACACAAATTTAAGAAAGCGCTGAATCACTGCAGAGAGGTATCAGACTGCTAATGGTTTTAATAATGCTTTTTATTTGTCTTAATGAAACTGTTAATAAAATTAACTGCCGGGACCGTTTTGAGCATTAGGGTGCTGCAGTCGTCTCTTTAGAAAAATCTTTGTGAACAGGCCCACTGATGTACAGTAGAGAAGGTGGAAATGGGAAGAGTTGTTAGGATGTGACAGTTACACATCTTATACTCACATGTTCCTGGAGTCATTGGGTATGGCCTCCTAGGTTTGGTCTGGTGAGAAACAGCGAATGTGGTTCCCTAAATGACTGAAGACTGAAGAAGCTACTTGGATCAGTTGTAAAATGTTTCTGACCAACCTAAAGAAGTCCTGTAGACATTAACTTCCAGACTCTTCTTAGGAGGCTTTCCACTACACTGCATGATGAGAGGTGTATTTATACTAGAAAACTCCCATATACACCACTGATTTTCGGAAGTATTCAAGATTCAAAGATTCAAATATGCAATGGACATCAGCTCCAGCATTGCAGTCTGCCACATTTCTCTCTCTGCATCTGTTTGAACGACGCGACACCTGGAATCCAGCATCTGCAAATCACACCATACATTAACTCCTAAAAAATCTTTTAATACATAGATGTATTTGTACACTTACTCATCTTTGTCGGTTTTTAGCCCCTGTTTTAATGGAGTTTGATGAGACTTTCCTGGCCGAGACAAAGAGTATTTCCTCTGCAATGTCTCATAGTAAGTCATGTAACATCCTGGATAAAAAAATTAAAAAAATCAGATAAGTGACTATGATTATTAGAAGGACAAAAATAAAGGGGCATGAAAATAATTACAATAATGTCTGATTACCCTTTTTACACTCAGGATTTATATCTGCAAAAGTCATCTTTAATTCCTCCAGCAGATACGTCATCACTGCCTGATCATGAAGTAAACTTATTCTGTGTGGAAAGAGAGTAGTAACATTAATTACATTTAAAATGATTATGTAAAACCCTAAGCATAGCATGTAAAGAAACAACATTCTTACCCAGTTTGTGGATCGTATTTATGTGGGTTGTTTTCTGAATTATGAAGGCTCCTTATAGCTTCCTGTAATGTTGAATTAAAAATGAGACGCCGTGTCAAGACTAATATAGTCTAACAAACAATCTCTATATTGGTTAATATTAAGATTATTTCTATTTTTCCAGTTCATGAGGACAGTCTTTTTAGCAATGCATAAGGCGGTGAAAGCCATGTGGATTGTGTTGAACTCTGTAGTGACACCCTCTAGGTCACCCAACAAGCAAACTGAAGGAGAGGCTAGAATGGAACATTTAAGACACTTTGATAAGTCTTCACAAATCTCATACCAGAATTTCTGAACAGGTGGACAGAACCATAGAGCATGTATGTAATTGTCAGGTGTGTTGTTTTGGCAGTGTGAGCAGTTGCTAGAAGCTGTAAGACCCATCCGGAACATCCGATGACCTGTGTAGTGCACTCTATGCAGAATTTTGTATTGTATTAATTGTAAACTGGGATTTCTAATCAGTTCAAAAGGTTTTAAACATATCTGAGACCAGAAATTGTGGTCCCAGCTGACTGATAAATCTGCCTCCCATTTTGCAATAGGAATCGATACTGATTCATCTATTTTGGATAGTGTCCTGTATATTTTAGATAATAATTTGGGGGTCCTGAGATTAAGGAATTCTGCCACTCTTGGTGGTATTTGTAATTTGATACGATCGGAATTAAATTTCTTTTTTACTATAGATTTAACTTGTTGATATTCTAAAAATCTGTTCTTGTTAATCCCATATTGATTGACCAATATATCAAAAGGAATAAAATCTGTCCCTTCGAATATATGTTCCAAGTATTTAATACCTTTACCACCCCAGTCCCTGAAGTTTATCATATTATTGTTTTGTACTATGTCAGGGTTGTTCCATATGGGAGTGCGTTTGTATGGGATTAGTGAAGACTCAGTCATTTTAAGAAACTCTCACCATGCTGTCAGAGAGGAGCTGATACTGATGCTTTTGAAGCAAACATGTCGTTTGATGTTTGAGCTAATGAATGGTAGATCTGAAATCTCTATATTATTGCATAGTGCATGCTCATCTAAGAGGGTGTGTTTTAACCACCCTGATATGTGTTGAAGCCTGTTGGCTAAGAAATAGTGGTGAAAGTTCGGCAGATCTAGTCCTCCTTTGTCCTTGGTCTTTTGTAGTGTTTTTAAGCTAATACGCGGGGGTTTACCTTTCCAAAGGAATTTAGAGATGGAGGAGTCTAGAGATCTAAACCAGTCAGTTGACGGTTTGCTTGGGATCATTGCAAATAAGTAATTAATTCTTGGCAAAACCATCATTTTTATTGAAGCTACCCTTCTCATGAGTGATATGTAATAAAATTGCTACCCCCCTTTGCCTAGAGTTATAGCAGGCTGCGAACACATTAGGGAACTCAGCTGTTTTAAGTTCATCTATAGCTGTGGCAGGTCTATGAGTCTCTTGTAATAAAACAACGTCTGCTTGTAGTCTTTTAAGCTGATGGAATATTTTTAATCTCTTCTCTCTGGAGCCAGCTCCATTCACATTCCATGTGACAAGCCTTAGTGCACCCATGGATGTGTGTATGTAGCTAGTATTGCCTGCTGTGTGTGAAGCTTAGATGAATGAATAATGAGCGAGCGTGTATGTGTGTGTGTGAATATGTCCTGTATGTCTGTGTGCGCTAAGAGTACGGTGTGGTAGTATTGACGCTGAGTGAATATATATTTGGTCGTGCCGTGCCGATGTGTAAAGATATAAAGTGCTGTGTGTGTGTGTGTGTGTGTGTGTGAATAAGGCGGGTGATCAGTGCAGTGGGAGAGGTTAGTATTGAGAAAGACAGCAGAAGAGGGAAAGAAGAAAACAGGAGGGGATGCATGAAAATAAATAATAAAAAAAAAACAAAAAGAAATTAAAAAAAAAGAATAAGAAACTTGACAGAAAGGAAAACATTTATATAATCACATTTAAACGCTGTAGAGACTGACGGTATCGTGGTAACATATCAAATTCGATTACTGGAAGAAAAACAAAGAAATATAAGAAATATAGCGGATTCTTATCTGGAATGGTGTTAGTAAAGCCAGGGAGTTGTACTGGAGTCGCGGTAGAGCTGGCCATTCACGTAGAGACGATCCACGGCGATGACTGCTCGGAAGCCCTTCTGGATTAGAGAGCGTCGAATTGGAAACAGAATTTTGCGCCGTTCCAGGATCTCTTTGGGAAACTGGTCGTTTACGCTAAAGTCCGTTCCTTTTAACTCCCTGCCGCGACTTTTCACCTGCTCTTTCTGTTTGAAGAATCCAAATTTGGCCACGATAGGACGCGGCCTCGGAGCTCCAGGTCTTTTCGCACCCAGCCGATGGACTCTTTCGAGGGTGATGTTTTCCACTGTGTCTTCCGGAAGCTTCAGATACGTTTTCATGAAGGTTTTAATCGTAGCTTCTGCGTTTTCTTCAGCAGATTGCGGGATACCGGAAAACACCAAGTTTTCTCTCATGCTGCGAGATTGAAGATTTATGACGGTCTCTTTTTTTTTTTTTTTTTTCCTCGTTCAGATGGGTTACATTATCAGTTAGAGACTTGACCGAGTCCCGCAGCAGTGCGTTTTCAGCAGCGAGTGTAGAAACCTGCTGCTGGCTGAATTCCAGTGATTCTTTCAGGGCCTGGAATTCACGGTGCAGGATCTCGACCAGGGACAACCTCGCGTCGGAGCTGGACAACCGCTTGTCGATTGAATCCAAAATGTCAGTAAAACTTTTCCCTGTCGGCGATGCCGTTTCAGGAGAGTCTGAATTCTTTTGGAAGACGGCCTCTCGCTTTAAGCTGGGGAACCTACAATCTGTGCTTTCTTCATGACTATGCTATCGTAGCACAGGTCGATGTAACCCTGGAGAGTTTCTAAATCTTCCTCTTTGTCCTCGCTGTTCATTCAGTTTTTCCGCCAAGTCTCCGGCGTCTGACGTCACCTACAGCATTTCCGGTCTCACCTACAGCATGTGTTCATAGGTTCAATCAACGATTTACAAGACGACAGTAAAAGCGTTTGTGGATGGAGAGGTGTGTGTGTGTTCGCTCCTGCAATTCTCCGTTGGCTTCAACACACCCCCTTTTGCGCACAGACAAGTCTAAAGAACCCCTCCCCCCGCCAAAAACACACACAGAGCAATTAGCATCATGTCATAGTCAGTATTCTCCACTGAGGTTTCTCACCTTCCACTCCTTCTAAGTTTGTCTTTGCTCTTTTGATGGAGTTATTTAAACCCAAAAATGTATTTATACTGAGAAAAAATTTAAATAGGTCACATAATCACAAACACAGACTAGCACAGACACAGACACATATAATCAATTGTTTAACTGTTGTTTTCATTTGTTTCTATAACCAGTAATAATAATAATAATAATAATAATAATTATTATTATTATTTTAATTACTATTATCATTATTATTATTAGCCCAACTCTTTGACTATTTAAAACAAAGTCGTCTCCCATTTTTTGCACATTGAAGTTGTTGGTTCAAGTAAATGTTTTTTTTAAATACACAAACAATCCCCCAACAATTAAAACACGCACACATGACTTTAAAAATAAATTTTTTTCTTCCAAAACTAGTAAAAGGTAAAACAATAATTTGTATAAAACAGGTGAAAACATGTTTTATTTTTGCTTAAAGGTCATTAAAATACCCGGATAACACCAGCTGCTTATCAGTCTCTATCTGGTTCTTTTATATTAAAATGTCATTTTTTAAAAATATTAAAGATGGAACTGTTTAATTCTTTGTTTTCCCCCTAAAGTATCAGACGTTTTGCAATTCTATGTTCAGAATTTAGACCTGACCAAACATCATTCTAAAGCTGTTGCACTGTGACGTCATCCCTCCTACAGCTCCCTCAACAGCTTGTTCAGGCTCCTCCAGTAGCTCCAAAAGGCCAACCGTCATCCGTCTGACCCCCCAATCCTCCAGGGCAGAGCTCTGATTAAAGACAACAGGAGAATTTAGTGAAAACAAAGATAAATAAACTTTACAGAATATCTAGTTGTAATAAAAAATAAAATATATTAATAAACCTATTTACCACAAAGTGTGTAAAATACTGTTTTGGGGAATTCTGGAATGTAAATAAACTGCCTGTGCTAACTTTAACCATTGAACTTTGTTAGTGTTAACCCCGGTCTGTCTGTAGTATCGTCTCCATTAAATTAACCGAGAATTTATTTAATGCGCTTTTCATACAAATAAGTTAGGCGATATAACACTCGTATACATTAGTTCATCTCTGAAGCCAAACTATAACTTCCCGAGTACTGAAGCCCCCCCGTTTACTGTGAAATCTTGACACGCCTTTCTGGAAGGAAAAGGAGGGGGGACTACGGCGTGCAGAGGGCAGCCGTACGCCATTCGCATGACTGCGGTTATTTGACGTGGATCCCTCTGTAGTTCACACTGTGTTTATATTGAACTCTTCTTCACTCAAAGCACGAGTAAGTGAAAGGTGTGTGAGGATAATGAGGTCAGCACATAACGCTTTATTTAAGGTTAACAATCAGGATGATCTGCGTGTTGACTTCTGCAGCAACAAATCCATCAGTATAAAGGAACATCTGTGTTCAAATAATCCAACAAATAACAGCAAGGACATCGGCAGAAGAAATATAAATAATTAAAATAAATCTTCTATTAGGAACTGAACATTATCCTAAATCTAGGAATATGTGCAGATGATTTTAGTGAACCTACAACTGGTTTTAAATAAAATTTAAAACAGATATAAAATGTGTGTTTTATATAAAATCTTCTTCCTTTCTCTCACTGCAGGTTGGTGAAGACTGGTGCTGCACAGGAAGGCTATGATTTACTTTCTAGAGTTCTGGGTGAGAACCCCTTACTGCAGAGAGAACTCAATGTGAGTGAGAAAATCCACGGAGACTCCGAGGTGAAGCAGCTCTCTGCTCTACTGGAGGATTCACACTGCAGAGCTCAGATACTCAGGTTACTGTTCATTCATTATTACCTTACAGTTACATTAATACACTCTAGTGCAGTCCTTTAAGAATATTATAACTGGGATTAATGTTAAACTGTGTGTTACTTATATTTTACATTAAACTAATGTTCTCTGTCTGTATTCAGGGTAAATAAGGTCAGTATGACGGCTGCAGGTTTTGCTGCTCTGACATCAGCTCTGTGTTTAAACCCGTCACACCTGAGAGAGCTGGAGCTGAGTGAGAATAAACTGGGAGGATCAGGAGTGAAGGAGCTCTGTGATGTGCTGAAGAACCAACAGATCAGACTCAGCAAACTGGGGTTCAAAATTATTATTAATTATAATTACAATAATTATTACAAAAATTTTAATTGGGAGCATGAAGGGAACTTAAACACACACTAAATTCTCCTTCTCCGCAGGTTGTGTAAGTGCAGTCTAACTGAGGGTGATTGTGCTGATGTTGTATCAGCTCTGTGTTTAAACCCCTCACACCTGAAGGATCTGGACCTGAGTGAGAATAACATTGGAGACACAGGAGTGAAGCGTCTCTCTGATCTACTGCAGAACACAAACTGCACTCTGGAGAAACTCAGGTACTTTACTTTTAGTCTGATTTTATACACAATATACATACATATATGCACATCTCTATATATCTATATATATACACATACACACACATTTGTGAGAGTGTGTCTACTTGTGTATAAATGTATAAAGAATGAAAAAGAGGGAATTGGGGAAATGACTGGTGGTAGTAATATTTGTGTCATTCTCACTTTTGGCCATGTGTGTATGTAAATGTGTGAATATTATAACCGTTCCTGCTCTTAATGCCAGTTTTGTTATAAGGAAAAAAAAAGTGGGTCCAACTTTGCAATAACCTATAAGGCAGTGTTACGAGTATTACCAAAATATATAATACACAAGGATTAACGAAAGTCATTTGCCAGCGTATATTCAATTTTTACATGAACATAAGAACATTCAAAATCCAATTATATAAAACGTTAATATGCAATATGATCAATGTCAAACACGAATGTATGGTCATATAAATGTCCATCTCAGATCTTAGGAGAGAAAACCCATTGACAAAGAGTAAAGTCTTATCTGTTGCAGGGTAGATTGATGAAGTGATGAAAACACAGATTTAAATGGTTGTCTCCCTTGGGATAGGCCAAAAGTCCATTAGGTAAAGTTCTTGGGCAGTTTTTGCACCTAAACGCCCAAATCCTACTTTTTACACAGTATCACAAACTTGTAGGTTAAACAAAAGAATCCTTTACAAAAGAAAACAATTAATTAACCAAACTCTCCAACAAAACATTTAAAATGTTAGTGGTGCCCCTAGTGGTCAGGATAAACATTCCACTTGTACTCATTGAACCATGAAACAAGACATGACCGTTACATATAGTATAATACATATAATTACATATAATATTTCATATTTAGGCTGAATAACTGTAACCTGACTGAGGAGAGCTGTTCAGCTTTAGCCAGCGCTCTCAGATTAAAGTCCTGTAGTGTGAGAGAGCTGGAGCTGAGTAACAACAGTCTGAGGGATTCAGGAGTCTCTCAGCTTTCTGATGGACTGAAAAGTCCTGACTGTAACCTGGAGATCCTGAGGTAACTTCATGTCTCATCAAGTGATTAAGAGCTAGATTTAAAAATGACCCAGTAGGTGTTGGACATTATAGAGTTTAATCTTAATCCTGATTTTATATTTAGGCTTAACACATGTGATTTAGAGGAGGAGAGCTGTTCAGTTCTAGCTGAAGTTCTCAAATCAAAGAATTCCCACCTGAGAGAGCTGGAGCTGAGTAACAACAGTCTGAGGGATTCAGGAGTCTCTCAGCTTTCTGCTGGACTGAAGAATAAACAGTGTAAACTCAGAACACTCAGGTGAAGGAACATCTGAACTTAATGCTGTAATAACTTTAACCTCCTGGTGTAGGCATACCAGACTCAACTGTTTATTCTAATATATAATATGTACAAATATTCAAAACACAACAGAATTGTGCAGCAGTCTGTGAAAACATTTACATTAAATCATATGTAGAATTGTTTAATGTAGAAAACAGCGAATCACAGAAATGACTTTAGCTGGGTTTTTACAGAATGGATCACACTTGTGTGGAATAAAACATAAATAATAAATTAATAATCCATAATGCAGTAATTAAAAATTGAGTCTCAGTGTTCATGGTGTAAATATTAAGTGTCACATTGATATTATTAGTAATTATAACATAACTGTTAAAGAAATAAATTAAAACACTAGACTGTTATTTAATAAGTGATAATAAAGCTGTTGATTGTTCTCCTTCTGTGCTTGTACAGACTGTGTGAGTGCAGTGTAACAGCTGAAGGCTGCGCTGCTTTAACTACAGCTCTGGGAGAAAATCCCTCACACCTCATAGAGCTGGATCTGAGCGGGAATAACGCAGGAGACTCGGGAATAAAGCAGATCTCTAATCTACTACAGAATTCACACTGCGTCCTGCAAACACTCAGGTACGTGTTTATTATTTAATGACACATGACAGTATCATTAAATGCTTTGTTTAATTCAGTACAAAACGTTTTTTATTTAGTACTCAGTAGATGTTTGTATAAAATGTAGGCAAATAAATGTCTATTGTGTACAGTGTCTAAAATATTCAGGATATACTGTATAAATAATATGCAATGTTTTACGTATTTTTTTTTTCAGAGTAAGTGACAATAATATAACAGAGGAAGGATACACTGCTCTGGCTGAAGCTCTGAAATCATCTCACCTGATAGAGCTGGATCTCAGAGGGAACGACCCTGGAGACTCAGGAGTGAGGTGAGGAGCTAGTAATAAATCAGTAATATAGAGGAACACAGTCTATAGAACAATTCTCGGCCTTCTGGTAAGAATAACAACAAATTGCAGAGGTTTTGTGATATAAAATACAAGATGGAGTCAATAAACAGAGAACAGTTTATCACCTGCCACCTAGAAGTTATTTTATGAACACAGATTGTGTGTAAGTGAATTACTGAAGGGCAGGTACTGAATTCAGGAGTTTGTTTCTACCATTTGAAAGATAACTTTTTTTTTTTATTTCATTTAAATGCTTTTAAATTACGGGACATAATGTAAGTCCTGTAAAATGTATGTTATAATATTTTTGTGGTTTATATTTGTTAATCTTTATTTCATTAATTATATTGAATTTGGGCAAAAATTATATTGATAGAAACAACAGTTTATTTCACCCCTCTGACTGAAAGTCAAATATTAGTGTGCAAGTGATTTTCACCTATTTATTAACTCTAGTTAAAATGAAATAAATAGGTTTTGTGTAATATTCAATTCAATTCAATTCAATTTTATTTGTATTACGCTTTTAGCAATTTTCATTGCCGCAAAGCAGCTTTACATAATCAGAAGAATTATTTAGGTTTGTATGAAATGGGAATTTGTATGAATCAAAATGGTCAGTTTGTCCCTGGTGAGCAAGCCGAGGGCGACAGTGGCAAGGAAAAACTCCCTGAGATGGTAATAGGAAGAAACCTTGAGAGGAACCAGACTCAACAGGGAACCCATCCTCATCTGGGTGAAACAGAAAGCAGTAAATGATCTGCATTTATACAGTGTGTAGGGTGGGAGGCAGTTCAGCTATAATAGCTGATGTTAATTGATGTTAATATGGAGTCCAGGTAGTTATTGAAGACCCAGGTAGACATGTAAGAAGTTCCAGTCATGAACTATCGAACTGTCAAGTCAAGCAGTTGTCAACTGCCAGAGAAACAGTTGCCAACACCAGTCAAGGCCAGAACCATTTTCTAGGTAGAGAGAATCATTCCCAGACACCAGACGCATCCCAGAGAGACACACGGGGCATCCATGTGACGAGATCTTCAGCCAGAAGCGGGGCACCAGGATGGGTCAGACAGGTCCGGAGGGCAGAGGGAGTCTGGATCACTGGCAGCTCAGGAACGACATGTGTAGCTCGACAGAGAGAGAGAAAGAGTGAAAGGGGGGGACAGGAGGAGAGAGGAAAGAGAAAGAGGGGGGGGAAGAGAAGAAGAGGAGAGATGGCAGTTAGGTCTGGTCACAGTCACACAATGTATAATGTGAATGTATATTAACTGTAGAGTGCATATAATAATATAAACCCTCCTACAGCTCCCTCAACAGCTTGTTCAGGCTCCTTCAGAGTCCAAAAGGCCAACCGTCACCTGTCCGACCTCCCAATCCTCCACAGCGGAGCTCTGATTAAAGACAACAGGAGAATTATTTATTCTGTATAAAATACCCCTCCACAAGATGATCAGACGAAGAAAGAAAAAAAGTTGAACAGCTTTAACCAGATCGACCTGATCTTCTTATTAAGCAGCAGTCATGTGATCGCGGCCGAGCTTACACTCTGTGCCTTTCCAGCACTTCTTATGGCAAGCGGAGGTGCTTACTGGATGCGATGTTAAATCAAATCAAATCTAATTTTATTTGTCACATACACAGTCATGAACAGTACGATATGCGGTGAAATGCTTACACGACCGCCAGTGACCTTAAAAAATTCAATTCAATTCAATTCAATTTTATTTGTATAGCGCTTTTAGCAATTTTCATTGCCGCAAAGCAGCTTTACATAGTCAAAAGAATTATTTAGGTTTGTATGGAATGTGAATTTGTATGAATCAAAATGGTCAGGTTGTCCCTGGTGAGCAAGCCGAGGGCGACAGTGGCAAGGAAAAACTCCCTGAGATGGTAAGAGGAAGAAACCTTGAGAGGAACCAGACTCAACAGGGAACCCATCCTCATTTGGGTGAAACAAAAAGCAGTAAATGATCTGCATTTATACAGTGTGTAGGGTGGGAGGCAGTTCAGCTATAATAGCTGTTGTTAATTGATGTTAATATGGAGTCCAGGTAGTTATTGAAGACCCAGGTAGACTTGTAAGAAGTTCCAGTCATGAACTATCGAACTGTCAAGTCCCCAGAGAAACAGCTGCCAACACCAGTCAAGGCCAGAACCATCTTCTAGGCAGAGAGAATCATTCCCAGACACCAGACGCATCCCAGAGAGACACACGGGGCATCCATGCGACGAGATCTCCAGCCAGAAGCGGGGCACCAGGACGGGTCAGACAGGTCCGGAGGGCAGAGGGAGTCTGGATCACTGGCAGCTCAGGAACGACATGTGTAGCTCGACAGAGAGAGAGAGAAAGAGTGAAAGGGGGGGACAGGAGGAGAGAGGAAAAAGAAAGAGGGGGGGAAAAAGAGAAGAAGAGGAGAGATGGCAGTTAGGTATGGTCACAGTCGCACCCTCACCGTCAGCAAACCTGAGTGATCAATGAGAGTGAGGAGGACAGCATCCAAACATACCAGTTCACCATAATACTCTACGTCCATGAGTCCCCCAGATCTGCTCCTTTACCTATGGCAAATCTATTTATAAAAATGCTCGGCTAAATAAATAGGTTTTTAGCCTGGACTTAAACACTGAGACTGTGTCTGAGTCCCGAACACTATTTGGAAGACTATTCCATAACTTTGGGGCTTTGTAAGAAAAAGCTCTGCCCCCAGCTGTATTTTTCATAATACGCGGTACTGACAAGCAGCCTGCATCCTTTGATCGAAGTAGGCGTGGCGGATCGTAAGACACTAGCAGTTCGCTCAGGTACTGCGGCGCGAGACCATTTAATGCTTTATATGTCAAGAGTAGTATTTTAAAATCAATGCGAAATTTCACAGGGAGCCAATGGAGTGAAGATAAGATAGGGGTGATGTGCTCATATCTTCTGGTTCTGGTGAGGACTCTCGCTGCTGCATTCTGGACTAGCTGAAGCTTATTTATGCATCTAGCTGAACAACCAGACAGTAAGGCATTACAATAGTCCAACCTAGAGGTGATAAAAGCATGAACTAGTTTTTCTGCGTCGTTTAGCGACAATAAATTTCTTATTCTGGCAATATTTCTGAGGTGAAAGAATGCTATCCTGGTAATATTATCTACATGTGCTTCAAATGAAAGGCTGGAATCAATAATCACACCAAGGTCTTTCACTGTTGCATTTGATGGAACAGAAAGGCCATCTAAAGTTACGGTATGATCTAAAATTTTACTCCTAGCTGTATGCGGTCCTATGACTAGAACTTCTGTCTTATCCGGATTTAGCAGAAGGAAGTTAGTTAGCATCCAATTTCTTATGTCCTGCACACATTGCTCAATTTTAGTAAGCTGTTTTTTCTCATCAGGTTTTGCTGAGACATATAACTGTGTATCATCAGCATAACAATGAAAACTAATACCATGCTTACGGATTATGTTGCCCAGAGGAAGCATGTAAAGGGAAAAAAGCAGTGGACCTAAAACTGAACCCTGCGGAACGCCAAACTCCACTAGAGAACATGCAGAATAATCACCATTTAAGTCTACATACTGATAACGATGGGTCAGATAGGATCTGAGCCAGGAGAGGGCTGTACCCTTAATTCCCACTACATTTTCTAATCTGTGAAGAAGAATAGCGTGATCAACAGTGTCAAAAGCTGCACTGAGGTCAAGTAATACAAGCATAGTTACACAACCCTGATCAGAGGCCATAGAATTTGTTCCATGCATATTTGCACACACCGTAAAGTATATTTCAATTTGCACAGTATATTTCTATTTTGTACATCCTATTTCTATTTTTATTTTTAGTTCTATTTTTTCATAGCACATTTCTATTTTTATTTTTAGTTCTATTTTTCCTAGTTTAATTTAATTTTGTAATTTAATTTCTATCGTATTTCTTTTATTCATATTTATTTCTTATTTGTAAAATTTAACTCTCTTTTAGAGTCAATGGCAGTCGTATAATACATTTCACTACATTTCGTACTGTGTATGTTTGTGTATGTGACAAATAAAATTTGAATTTGAATTTGATTTGAATTTGTCATTTACTACTTTAACGAGCGCCGTCTCTGTACTGTGATGAGGCCTAAATCCTGACTGATACAGTTCATGTATGCCATTCCTATGTATATATGAGCATAGCTGCTCCGCTACTATCTTTTCCAGGATCTTAGAGATAAAGGGGAGGTTTGATATTGGTCTGTAACTGGACAGCTGACAGGGGTCGAGGTCAGGTTTCTTAATTAGTGGGTTGATAACTGCTAATTTAAAAGATTTTGGAACATATCCAATGCTGAGTGAAGAATTAATTATTCTCAACAGGGGTTCTATTATTGCTGGTACTATCTGTTTAAGAAAATCTGTCGGTACAGGATCTAATATACAGGTTGATGAATTTGAAGAAGAGATGAGTGAAATTAGTTCATTCTCTTCAAGGGGAGTAAAGTATTCTAGGTTCTGGTCTGACATGGCTAGATTAACATCTGCATCAATTACATTGTTCGGTTTCAAAACCTCAATTTTATGCCTAATATTTACAATTTTATTATTAAAAAAGTTCATGAAGTCCTCACTATTGCATGATGTCGTTGTGGAGATTTCTGCAGTGGTCTTATTTCTGGTTAATTTGGCTACAGCATTAAATAAGAATCTAGGATTATTTTTGTTATTTTCTATAAGAGTGGAGAGATATGTTGATCTAGCTACACTAAGAGCTCTTCTATAGTTCAGGATGCTCTCCTTCCATGCTATTTGAAATACTAGTAATTTAGTTTGACGCCATTTACGTTCTAATTTCCGAGCGGTCTGTTTTAAAGTGCGCGTGTGATCGTTATACCAGGGAGCAAGTTTATTATCTCTAATAATTTTTCTTTTAACTGGAGCTACATTATCTAGGGTATAGCGAAATGTCGACTCTAAATATTCAGTCGCCTGATCGAGTTCTGTGGGGTCAGACGGTAATCTAATCGAAGTTGGGAACTCTGGGAGATTACTGATAAAACTCTGTTTGGTAGTTGATGTGAATGTACGTTTCATACGGTAGCGCGGCGCTGTGTGTACATTATTATTGTGACACACTTGCAATGAGACAAGATAGTGATCTGAGATAACTTCAGATAGTGGTATTGTGAATAAATTTCTTATACTTAATCCAAATAATATTATTAAATCTAAAGTGTGACCTGCTTTATGAGTGGGTCCTACTACACACTGATTTACTCCTACCGAGTCCAGTATAGACATAAATGCAGTTCTCAGAGGGTCTTCTGGGTTTTCAAAATGAATATTAAAATCTCCAGCAATTAGCACTTTGTCTACAGAAACGACTAGATTTGAAAGGAAATCTGCAAATTCACTAAGAAATTCCGAGTACGGCCCTGGAGGTCTGTAAATGACAATTAGCGGGATCGACTGAGCTGACTTAATATAGTTAAATACACTTATGTTACTATAAAGAATTTCAAATGAATTAAATTTGTGTCCATGTTTTTGTACAATAGTCAAATTATCATTGTGAATAACTGCGACGCCTCCTCCTCTACCAGTTAACCGAGGCTGGTGTATGTAGCTGTATCCAGGAGGACTAGCTTCATTTAGAGCTACATACTCGTCTATTATAAAAGCTAATAGATAAGAAATAAATATAAACAAAAAGAAATACGATAGAAAATAAATTTAACTAGGATGAAAATACAAATATATTGTACAAATAATGTGTGAGTCGTGCCTTTATTTTGTATTAGTAGTGATGATGCTTAATCACCTGATAAATGGCTATTTACAGGCGATTATTAAAAGTTAAATTTTCATTTTGTTTGCGCCCCCCCAAAAACCATTTTGCACCAGCTGCCACTGCTCTTACTGTAGCTTCACCACTCGCACACACGTACACATAAGTTGAATCCCAATTCTACCCCTTACCCCTACACTTAGCCCTACCCCTCCGTTTGGCGCGTTCACGTGAAGGGGTAGGGGTGTCTCATTTCTCTTTTGGTTGGAGGGGTAGGGCTAAGGGGAAGGGCCAGATAGCCCTCCAAACGAAGATTTTTCGGGACCTCACTTCAAACGAAGGGCTAACGAAATTTTCAAGATGGCCGCTCACTCGAGCAAGCAGACCCATAGATTTAACGATTTTTTGCCATTAATAAGGATTTTTATGACAAGTTTTTATTATATGTATATTAATTTTAGTCTTGTGTTTGTGTTTATGGTGATGTTTTGTAAAAAAAACGTTTGCAAAAAAACCGCTAAAATTTGCTAGCGGATAGCGCCGATTGCGCAATATTACAAAAATATATTTTTATGTCATATACACTTTACTACATGCTACAAACAAATATAAAAGTTCAGTAGCACGGCAGTTTGCCGAGCTTTTGATAACGCATTGTTTGTTTTGCTTACGGCCATACTGTATGTGTACATGTAAATGAACGGATACGTATGATGACGTATAACAGTGTTGTAGTGGTGTCCCATTCCTTAGGGGAAATATTTTAACCCTTCCCACTTCGTTTTAAGGGACAAGGGGAAGGGGCGAGGGGTAGGGGAAGGGGTAGGGGAAGGGGTAAGGGGTAGAATTGGGATTGGGCTATACAGTACGCAGCATGTGGGAAAATTAACAAGAAACATCTCTAATGACATTGGAGTGTGCGTAGAAACTAACGTAATCATTGCTATGAAGTAAAAATAAGAGAAATTAACCTGCACTTTACCTGTGAAAAGAATCGCAACAGAGCAGTGTTTCCATTAGAGTGTGTGTGTGTGAGGAGGTGAGAGGAGGAGGGGAGGGGCATGGTGTCCAATGACGCGCGCGCACACACACACACTCTAACAAACACTGCTCTGTCACGATTCTTTTCAAAGGAAAAGTGCAGGTTAATGTTTTATTTTTACTTTATATTTTGTGTTAATTATTTTTATGTATTTATTTTTTGAGGGCTTGGAACTAATAATCTAAGTTTTCTTATTTCTTATGGGAAAATTCGCTTTGATTTATGAAATATGAGCCCACTTCCAGAACAAATTATGCTCACACTCCAGGGTTTCACTGTATATTAAAGCTTGTTTAATTATTGGTATAATTACATTGTAACATTGTAACATGGAAACTCTTCTCTATTCTCTCCTTTTAGGCAAAATTCCTCCCAGGCTGCACCACTAAAGCATATGCCGAGCACTGAGAAAAGATCAGAGACAACCTCAAGCAGAAAGTATGCATTTTTACATTTAATAATGCTTTTTATTAGTCTAAATGAAACTGCTAATCAAATCTAATTATTTTGACTGCAGAGATCATCATAAGCCTGAGGCTCCTGAGAAAACTGACAATAAAGAAAACAAAAAGATTACAGACTTTCTTTATAACATCTTCAACGTAAGTCGAATTAATTTGTACTCTATTTAAACCCTTAGGGGTCTGTGGGTGTTTTCAAGCTCTGAAGAAGTTCTAACATTTGTGTATTTGGCTTATAAACATATAAATGGCTAAAGTCAGATTATTCAGCACAAACTGGGCTACAGTAATATTTAAACAGCATGAATGTACAAGTTTTTATTTTGGATAAATAAGTTATGTGTGGTTTTTGAAAACAACAACAAAAAAATAAGTGACTGAAATAAGGACACAAACTACATTCATAACATCTGTGTACAAGACATTTGTGTTTTTGCTTTAAAATGACATGATAATCATCCTGCTCACTCATTCACAGAAAACAATAATCTTCATTTACATTTTATAATGTAAAAATGTTAGCTAGAAGGTGTTAGAAGGTGTGAATGATCTGAATAATGCTGTAATTCACACCAAAGGAAGACAGAATCCTGCATAATGAGCTGCGTAATGAACCTGTCAGTCAGGTGTGTGACAGAGGGAAGTGCTGCAAGAAAATAATTTTAGGATAAAAGAAATTTTTTTTTGTAGTTTATTTAGAATATAATTAACTGTCAGGCCAAATAAATCGGACAAAAAAGTTCACTCAGCTCACACAGATGATCATATACACGTACTTGAATTTGCACATGAAACATGTGGTGGTACAGAAAACATATTATTGGAAAAACTGTGCAAAAACACACATTCAGGGTAAAACAGTACAAACAGGAACAGTGCACAATGTAAAAAGGGTGTTAGGTTTGTAAAAACTCACTCTTACTCCCCATACACAGTCATACATCTTTGTGCCTTTCGCGAAAAGCAGTTCCTGAACTGAAGACATAAGTGAGCATTGTATACCTGTGTATTTATGTGGTGTTTTTTGCTGCTTACCATACACTGCTTTACAACGCAGAACCTGCGACTAGCAGTAGCAACATTCCTGGATCCCGAAGTCAGGCCGAAGCAAGGTCTTACAGGAAAAGGGTAATTTATTTAGGAAAAATGTGGTAGAAAAGGGTTAAAGGAGGGAGGATGGAAAGAAAGGGAAGGAAAGAATGTGCACGTGCAGATCTGGTGGGCAGTGCCCCGCTGGTACAGGCTGGTGAGCAGTGGACAGCGGGCAGAGTGGCAGCGTGGGCCAACGTAGACAGCAGCTCCTGCCTCCACAGCGAGAGCTGTGAGGGGCTGGTCCAGGGTTCCGCCGAGAGCAGAGTCAGCGCGTGCACATTCTTTCCTTCCCTTTCTTTCCATCCTCCCTTCTTTAACCCTTTCCTTCCACATTTTCCTAAATAAATTACCTTTTTTTCCTGTAAGATTTCACTTCGTGTCTGTGCTTTATGGTGCTGCCCGTTCAACATGAGTCAACCCCTTTATAATAGTCAAAGGTGCAGGACAGGGAAATGTTTTTATCCTCCTCTGCAAAGTGTCTTCTGTATAAGCAGAATGGAGGATACAACAGACAGAGACTTATCATGTCTCCATCAAGGCCCCAGTTGCGTTCCAGGTTCCCATGTGGACAGGAATCTGTGCAGTCTGTGTTTTCCATGACAGTATCTGTCTGTATAGTGAATGCATGTTTGCATTTGCTTTCTATTGAACAGGTAGCTAATCATTTACATGGTCACAACTGTTAATAAAAAAAAAGGAGCAAAAAAAAAACATGAGTATTCTGATAACACAATAAAAGAAACTACTGTATATTATCATCATCATCAATCACTAATGACCATGCATAAAGGCAACACAAGCTTTCGTAATGCCATACAAGGAGTTTGCATTATGATTTACACCTGTATGTATGCATTTGTGCACTAACTCAATATAAATCTCGATCACGCTGGTAACTAAATGACCCCTGCCTGTCCCAGTTCGAGGTGCTAGTGAAGACGAGGTGATGCAGCACATTCCTGGAAATAAATAAATAAATTTTAAGCATACATTGTTCAAAGTAAACAGATGTGCAGTTAATGAGTATTGACTCATGCATGTATGTAGTGCAACTCAAACATTTACACTGGAATCATTAGCAAACCCCATTAACCAGACTTATTTAGCACATTCCAAACATTTACACCTGAGCAGATATTTGTAAACATTTACTACACATTTAGGCATTTGGCAGATGCTCTTATCCAGAGCGACTTACATTATCTCATTACACATCTGAGAAGATGAGGGTTAAGGGTCTTGCTCAAGGTCCCAACAGTGGCAACTTGGTGGTTGTGGGGTTTGAACCTGGGATCTTCTGAACCATAGTCCAATGCCTTAACCACTGAGCTTAAGTGAGTGAAATACATTATAAAATTTACACCATGAACTGATTTTCTCGAACATATGTAAGCTACATGAGGCATTAGCTTACCCACTATGAGATAACATGTTTGCGCTAAGCTACATAAGGCAGTATGTTAGCATGATTGGCAGTGTTATCTACATGCCACCCTAAAGTATGTAAATGACATTGAAAGACAATGTTTCATGTAAGCTGGCCAAAGCAAGGAAAAATTAAATATTAGTTTTATATGATCACGATAGAGATTATATAAGACTTAATAATTTACCCATGGCAACAGCTTGCTGGATTCTTCTCCTTGGCTGCAAAACACACCCATTCTCTGTCATTGTCTCAAGCTGCATTCCATTCCAAAGTGTACTTCATAGAGTGCTCCCTACTCCCTGCTGCCCTGTACAGAGAATATCGTTTAAGAGACCTTGCCTTGACAATATTCCACCATTTTAAAAACCCTGCAATGACACCAGCACAGACGTCACTTTCTCTGCGTCACCATGGTAACATACGCACCTTAGCACCTGCTTCTTTGGAAATTTAACGCTATGGACATTAAAGATTGAATATTTATTAAAATAAATATATACTATTTAAATTATAAATTATTACAAGATGTACAGAGTTTTTTTTTTTCATAAATTCCTAGCCTATATAAAACTGAGAATTTCCTGATTAAATTCAAATGTAAATATTTGTGTCCTTTTAATATGATGTAGTCCACAATAATAATGATAAATATATAAATCCTTTTTCTCAAGCTTCTTTTCATGCTCCAGCAAGACGCAGTGGCTGATGGGAAATTCTGTTTTCTGCTACAGTAAAGAACTGTAGTTGTTCCCTACAAAACCGGAGCAGTTTTGCTCTCTGCAGTTTGGAATCACACTTAACATGGCTGAAGTATACTTCACAGGGTACTTCAGGCTGATCAGAACACACCTTCAGTGTTGTTCTGAGGAAAAGCTAAACTCCTCCTCACTGTCTAGAACTTTCTGTACAGCGTTCCAATCTACATTGTTGTTGCAATATTCAATCTGCTCTGAAAAAATGTATGAAACATATTGTAGAATAATCTACAGCCTCTCTGAAGTCAACCACATCTAGGAGAGCATAAAGAGTGAATCAGTGTTTTTGATCCTGATAATTGTTGACATTAATATAAATGCATTTAATTCTCTGTGTGTTTTATGAAGGATCTGGAAAATAAAATGATTGTATTCATAAAACACGAGCTGGAGATGTTTAAGAAACTTCTAACAGACAAAAACACAAAATATTATGGAGATGTGAGGGAAGATCTGTGGAGTGTTAAAGATGCAGCTCTTGATATGGCAGTCTACTTCCTAAAACTAATGAACCACAGTGACATCGCTGGTGCACTCCAAGGTAAGAGATCCACAGAACACACACCTAAAGTGAAACTAAAATGTGAAAATGTGTAAATGCATGTTTGAAATCTACAGTACATACTATTATTCGTGTAATTTCTATAATACATCAAACTAATAAAGCCTTTTATTTAATTAATATATTTGTCTTTGTTCCATTTTATATTGATATAATCAGATGCTTTAATAGAATTCCAGCAGCGTAAACTCAAATCAAACCTGTGTAAGAAGTATACTCGTGTATCGGAAGGAATTGCAACGCAGGGTGAGTCCAACAATCTGAACAAGATCTACACAGATCTGTACATCACTGCTGGTGGAAGGGTGAAAATGAGTGATCAACATGAGGTGAGACAAATTGAAAGACAAAATACTAGTGCAAAAGTTAAGGAAAACCAAATGGAGCAAGAGCAGCAAATTGAATGCAAGAACATGTTTAACCTGTTACCCGGAGAAGAGGACAAACCCATCAGAACTGTGGTGACACAGGGGGTCGCTGGCATCGGGAAATCCATCTGTGTACAGAAGTTTGTTCTAGACTGGGCTGAAGGAAAAGAATATCAGGACATCAAGTTCATATTCCCACTGCCTTTCAGAGAACTGAACCTAAAGGACAAGGACATTTACAGTTTAAAGAAAATCATCTATCATTTTTTTCCAGAAGTAAAAGGAATGAGATTCACAGATAAGTATAAAGTCATGTTTATCTTCGATGGCCTGGACGAGTGTCGACTTCCTCTAACATTTGGTGAAAATGAGAAGTGGACTGATGTATCAATGCCAACCTCACTGGACACTATAATGACAAACCTCATTCAAGGAAATCTGCTTCCGTCTGCTCTCATCTGGATAACCACTCGACCAGCAGCAGCTGCTAAGATCCCTGCTGAACACGTGGACCGGGTCACAGAGGTGCGCGGCTTCAATGATGATCAGAAGGTGGAATATTTCAGAAAGAAAATCAGTAATGAGACTCTGGCCAACAGAATCATTGATCATATTAAAGGATCGAGAAGCCTCTTCATCATGTGTCATATTCCTGTCTTCTGTTGGATTTCAGCTACTGTACTTGAGAGGATATTGAGACAAACGGACAATGAAGAAATTCCACAGACTCTGACGGATATGTACACATACTTTCTGATATTTCAGATCGTACAGGGGGACAAAAAATATAACAGAAAGACTGCATCAGACATTCCGTGGAATAAAGAGGGAATTCTTTCTCTGGGAAATCTCGCCTTTAGTCAACTGGAAAACAACAACCTGATTTTCTATGCACACGATCTGGAAAAGTGTGGAATTGACCCCAGTAAAATAGCGGTGTACTCAGGAGTGTGTACTCAGGAGACTGGCAGATTTCTAGACACAGTTTTCAGCTTTGTGCATCTCAGCATTCAGGAGTTTGTTGCTGCTTTATATACATACGTATCTCTCAGAAATGAAAACAAGAATGTTTTTAAACGATCAGAAGAGAGCAAAGAAACAGAAGTTATTGATTTCCTTAAGATGACAGTGGACCAGGCCTTACAGAGTGAGAACGGACACTTGGACCTTTTCCTCCGCTTCCTTCTGGGTCTCTCACTGGAGTCTAATCAGGAGCTCATTCGAGGTCTGCTGACACACACAGGAACCAGCTCTGACTGCAAAAAGGACATAGTCGAGTACATAAAGATTAAGTTTGAACAAAATCCAGATCCAGAGAGGTCAATCAATCTGTTCTACTGTTTGAACGAGTTAAATGATGATTCACTAGTGAAAGAGATCCAAAGCTACTTGAGCTCAGGACGTCTCTCTGAAGCTAAACTCTCACCTGCTCAGTGGTCTGCTCTGGTCTTTGTGGTACTGACATCAGAGGAGGATCTTGAAGTGTTTGAGCTTCAGAAGTTCATAAAGTCAGATGAATGCTTTAAGAGGCTGCTGCCAGTCGTACAGGAAGCCACAACAGCTCTGTAAGTAATCCTACTCCTTTTTTTAGCATGCTTTGTCATCCAAAAGCACTTTATTGGACACACTAATACAAGAAAGCATTAAATCACATAATATAAACTCAGTTTGTAGTTTTACATGAACTTGAAATATAAAAATTTTCATCAAATTAATGTTTGTAACTGTAATCCGGTGCCAAAATCATTAATCTAATAGGTATGGAATGATTGTGACTTATAGGAGCTACAACAGTCCAAATGTGTAAATTCATAAAAATAAAAAAAAAGTTTCAAAACACTGTCCATACTGCACCTATTGCTTATAGGACATGCAGTGGTTGTGATTGTTAAAAATAAATAAAATTAGCTGAAAGTATCAGAAGAAAAGATTTAAAAACTTAAAAAAATAGTTTAAGCTAGACTAGATTGACTGTAGGGTTAATTAATAATAATCTTATTACTAAATGTTAAATTTTCATTGACTAAAACTAGACTAAAATACTTAAGGGTTCTTCTAACTAAACAAAAATAGGATAAGATTAACTGAATATGATAAAAACTAATAGGGACATTTTTCCGGGGATTAAGACAAAAATTTTAAATAGCTGACAAAAAAAAAAATACACTAGTTTAAAACATCTCATTTTAAAACTATGAACATTAATGGATCTTTATGGAGTCATTATGAACATTATAGAATTTTCTTATAACAGGCAAACAGATTGGTATCTGGTGGTACATCAAAATACAGATGATTTTTCCTTATTATTAAATTCTCCTTTCAGACTCAGTGAGTGTAACCTGACAGAGAGAAGCTGCTCGGCTTTACACACAGTTCTCAGCTCAGAATCCTCCAAGCTGACTGAGGTGGATCTGAGCAGGAATCCTCTGGAGGACTCAGGAGTGAAGCTGCTTTGTGCTGGACTGAAGAGTCCAAACTGTAAACTGGAGACACTGAGGTCGGTTTGTCTTTACTATTGAGTAGATTATTGGAATGTTTGCTTATGTATCCCTGGTAAACCCATGTTTTATAGAAAACAATATACAGTATTTTCACTTTAAATCTAATATAACTCCATATTACCATGAGCACTGATATAATTATCAGTAATTATACTTTATAGGTCTAATGATAATAATAATTTATAATCAAAATTCAATTCAAATTATTAATATATATATATATATATATATATATATATATATATATATATATATAAACTATTTTAATTAAAAAGGTGTTGTAAATTTACTCAAAAAACTAAATAGGTACAAGATAACTAGGTGAAATGTCAATTGTTTGACAGGTGATGAGCAATATTACAAATCACATGGTGTAAATCCTAAAAAGAAAAGCATTGCACTCAAGATATGAGATCATAAATAACTAAATGCTTTTGTTCCCTCTGTAGACTTTCAGACTGCAGTATAAGAGAGGAAGGATACACTGCTCTGGCTGAAGCTCTGAAATCATCTCACCTGATAGAGCTGGATCTCAGAGGGAACGACCCTGGAGACTCAGGAGTGAAGCTGCTCACTGATTTACTACAGGATCCAGACTGTACACTGAACACACTGAGGTGAGGAAAATATACTGGGGTTAATTACTTTAATACAAAATACAGTTTATTATTCTAAAAGAACACTAACATGATAGAATGTAAAGTACACTAATGATGTAATCTCTCTTTGTTCTCTCACTGCAGTTTGTTAAGTCCTGAAGCAGAGGAAGCCTGTAAATCTCTGACTGAGGTTCTGGGTACAAACCCCTTACTGCAGAGAGAACTGGATCTGAGTGGGAAAATAAAAGGAGACTCAGGAGTGAAGCAGCTCTCTGTTCTACTGGAGGATTCACACTGCAGACCTCAGACACTCACGTGGGTATTATGGTAGTTTTTATTTGCTACTTGCTGCTATATTTATGATGCTTCAACGTAAAGATTGTCCTCTGTCCCCAGGCTAAAGGACTGTGGTGTTGGAGAAGCAGGCTGTTCTGCTCTGTCTTCATCTTTACAGTTAAACCCTGCACACATAAGAGAGATGGATCTGAGTGAGAATAAGTTTGGAAACTCTGGAGTGCAGAAGCTTTGTGCACTGCTGCAGCATCGACCCTGTAACCTGCAGATACTGAGGTGGGTTTTAGGTTCTGATGTTAAACATTTACTCCATTAAGGTTTGTCATAAATGTGTAATGTTTAATACTTGAAGAACATTAATGCAGCGTCTTTTTACTTCTTGAGGATTTGGATTTACTCAAGTGGAATTATTGTAGAAATTAATAATTATATCACAAGGTATATGTGAAGTTGAACATAATATGCCATTAAATAAATATTATTTAAAGTAATGCAATTGTATTACATTTATATTTGTTTAATTATTAAATGTATTTCTTTAACAAGCCAACTGTAACAAATAAAACTTTAATTGTCAAACTGTAGCTGGCCATTTTCTAATTGTGTGTGTGTGTGTGTGTAGGTGTGCGTGTGTGCGTGCGTGTGCGTGTGTGTAGGTGTGTGCGTGTGTGTGTGTAGGTGTGTGTGTGTGTGTGTGTGTGTAGGTGTGCGTGTGTGCGTGCGTGTGCGTGTGTGTGTGAGTGTGTGTGTATGCGTGTGTGGTGAACTGTGTATTGTCATAAAAACTTTCGGCCCTAACTTATGATCTTAAAAATGCTATTAAATGTTCCCACTGTAGACTCTCAGACTGCAGTATAAGAGAGGGAGGATACACTGCTCTGGCTGAAGCTCTGAAATCATCTCACCTGATAGCGCTGGATCTCAGAGGGAACGACCCTGGAGACTCAGGAGTGAAGCTGCTCACTGATTTACTACAGGATCCAGACTGTACACTGAACACACTGAGGTGAGGAAAATATACTGGGGTTAATTACTTTAATACAAATATACACTGAAAAAAATGACACTTTGGATCAACTTAAAAAAATTGCCTTAATTTGTTACAAGCAATTTTTTTACTTTCTCTCAAATCAAATGTCATAAGTTTATTTAAGGTTTAATTTTTATTTGATATTAATATATTTTTTAAGTTTCCCCAAAGCAAAAATAAATTCATCCATCCAAATCAAAAACAAAAGTTAAACTAATTTTTCGACTTTGTAACAACTTGATTTTCACTTTAGAAACATTTAAAATTTTAAGTACACTGAAAAAAATGATACTTTGGATTAACTTCAAAACAAAAAAAATTCAAGTTGTTACAAGCAATTTTTTTTCTTTCTCCCAAATCAAACGTTAGAATATTATTTAAGGTTTAATTTTGATTAAATATAGATTTTTAAGTTTTCCCAAAGCAAAAGAAATTCATCCATCCAAATCAGAAACAAAAGTTATTACAATGCCTTAGGCCAGTCAAACTTATTTTTCTACTTTCTAACAACTTGATTATATCACTTTAGAAAAACCTAAGATTTAACATTATATTTAAGTTTAGTGTTTACCTTGAAAGAAACATCTCACATTCATGTAGTATAAAGTTATTGGAGTAAATTATAGTAGTAATCTTTTTCATTTTTCTCAAGTTAAAAATATGATTACGTACAAACTTAATTTTATGAATTATACAATATATAGTCTTTTTCTGAAATAAAAAAAAATGAATTATCTCTAAATCAAAAAAGTTAATTTATGTAGAGAAGTTATATTTATAAATGAAGTAAGCAACCTTTTAAAAAAAATTACGTTTAAAAATAAAGATAATGAACACACAAGTTCTCCTCCAAAAACATTTATTACCATCCTTGAAAAGATACATTACCTTTTCTTTTTGTTGTACTATTATTTCTCAAATTAAAAGAAAGAAGACAAAAATAAAATAAATAAAACAATGCATTTTAATAACTTAATCTTAAGAACTGTATATACCTATTTGCCAACCATGTAAAAATCTGACAATTGTTTGACAAATGAGGTGACCAAAATGTTATATTTTACTGTCAATAAGATATACGTTCCTAAATATTTTCTACATGGCCACAAAAGTGTGTTTGAGTTTACCAAGATAGCTCAAGTTTAGCGCATAGATAAGGCCAAACAACATGGAACATTCATGTGCGACTGATAGAAACTCAGTAATAACTCAGATAAGAATCACCCCCCCACACACCTTTAAAATAACTGCATTCTGTTGCTCACTACTGACAATACAATAAACCCATGAACATAATTCAGTTTCGCAGGATAACTGAAATTATTCTCTGATATTATCAGATAATTCAACTATTAATTCTCAGTGCTTCGTCATTTTCAGGGAGTTTATTTTAGGATATTTAGATTACACTGACATTTACTAAATTCACGGCAATTCTACTGTATCATTTTCATTAAAAAATGTATCCACATGTTTTTATTTGTGCATTTTAGGACTTAATTTCTGCAGTATGGGTAAAGTAATGCCCTTCCAAAAAAGCTAACAGACCTGTAAACCTGTAAACACAAAAGTAAATAAAGATTTCATGTTTACTTTTAAACTTCATGACATAGTAATGGCTAACCTCAGCTTGTTGGTCTGTGTAAACACTAGTGGACAGTGTGACGGTGCTCCGCCCATTAATCCAACCTAATACTACCAAGGAAATTGGAAGTTTGTTTAATAATTGTATATATAAATAATTAACTGTTTTGAGTTTTATTTTACATTTAATTTACATGGTTAATTTAATCGATTGGCCTGTTGTACTTGTAGTAACGTTAAATCAACGTGTCAAATTGCTACCAGTGTTAAAAACATTAATAAAGTGTTACCAGTATGTCAGAAACATGTGCTAATGCCCGTTTCATACGAGTGAATATAGTTTTAGCGATATTAACATTACTTACACATTAGCAAGTCCAGAAGGTTTTAATCATAACTATAAGTTCACTACAAACATCACTCACTCCAAACTAGCTTGTTCTGTGTTTACGTCACTTTCCTATTAATTTTTCACGGTACTTAAATGTAATTAATTTCATGATATTCGGCTACGCCCAATTAAGCGTAGAAAATCTGTTGTTTTTGAAAATAACCGTGTTAGCTCGCTAATGCTAATGTAGGTAATATAGGTGTTTTTAGCTAGTAAACACGGACACAAAATGCAATCTAGCAAACACAGACGCAAAACTACAAAGAAGTAGTTCCTGACATAAATCATAAATTTGCTCATAGAAGAGATACAATTAACATAAAAATGACATGAGTTTGCTTTCTTACCTGTTGTTTTCTTTGAAAAACTATGGCCGCCAGCAAACGTGATTCAGTCCGCAATAATACTACGCCATGAGGTCACGTGACACGGCGAACCTTTGGTTTGAAGCAGAAATGTCCTTTGAATGAACGGATACAGTTAAGTTTAAACAGGGGCTTCGATGTTTGCTTATAAGCAACTTAAAAATATCAGTTTCGTATAGGAAATCAAAAATTTCCATCAGATCAATGTAGAAACATACTTTGTATGAATGACAAAAGTTTCACTTTTTTCAGTGTGCCTTGTTCAGCTCCTGTGGCTTCCATTCCCAATATTACATTTACTAATTTCTGCTTTTTTGAGCAAGTACATACCAGATCAAAAACTTGAAGATTAAGATTATATCTCTGGTCTTCTTTCTGACAATTCCTCACTTGTTTCTAATTATATCAATTAATTTTTAGTGTTGCTTGTTCAAGGAAACTAGCAATCTTGCTTGAAGTGGAGCAGTTATAATTCTCAGAAACTGATTAAAAAAAAAAAAAAGACTGAACAAAAAAACAAAAACAAAAAAATTGGACTGGCTCAAGTTCTTAGCAAATCATAATTACAATATGTATAGAAAGAATCACCCCCCCACACACACACACACACAGAAAAAGCTAACAGACCTGTAAACCTGTAAACACAAAAGTAAATAAAGATTTCATGTTTACTTTTAAACTTCATGACATAGTAATGGCTAACCTCAGCTTGTTGGTCTGTGTAAACACTAGTGGACAGTGTGACGGTGCTCCGCCCATTAATCCAACCTAATACTACCAAGGAAATTGGAAGTTTGTTTAATAATTGTATATATAAATAATTAACTGTTTTGAGTTTTATTTTACATTTAATTTACATGGTTAATTTAATCGGTTGGCCTGTTGTACTTGTAGTAACGTTAAATCAACGTGTCAGATTGCTACCAGTGTTTATATACTGATAACGTTTAAAAAACGTGTGATAAAGTGTTACCAGTGTGTCAGGAACATGTGCTAATGCCCCGTTTCATACGAGGGAATATAGTTTTAGCGATATTAACATTACTTACACGTTAACAAGTCCAGAAGGTTTAAAGCATAACTATAAGTACAGTACAAACATCACTCACTCCAAACTGGCTTGTTCTATGTTTAGGTCCCTTTCCTAATTTTCACGAAACTTAAATATAATTAATTTCATGTTATTCGCCACAGCCGACTTAGCGTAGGTGATCTTAAAAATAACCGCGTTAGTTAGCTAATGCTACTGTAGGTAATATAGGTGTTTTTAGCTACAGTAGCAAACACAGACGCAAAACTCAATCTACAAAGTAGTTGTTCCTGACATAAAGCATACATCTGCTCATGGAAGAGATACATTTAACATAGAAATGACATGAGTTTGCTTTCTTACCTGGTTTAAAAGAGTTGGCCTATGGCCGCCAGCAGAACTTGATTCAGTCCACAATAATACTATGTAATGAGGTCACGTGACACGGCAAACCTTTGGTTTGAAGTAGAAATGTCCTTTGAGTAAACGGATTACATTTAAGTTTAACCAGGGGCTGAAATGTTTGCTTTTACACAAAGTAAAAATATCAGTTTCATATGGGAAATAAAAAATTTCCATCAGATCAATGTAGAAAACATACTTTGTATGAATGACACAGCAGTTTCACTTTTTTCAGTACAGTTTATTATTCTAAAAGAACACTAACATGATAGAATGTAAATATACTAATAATGTAATCTCTCTTTGTTCTCTCACTGCAGTTTGTTAAGTCCTGAAGCAGAGGAAGCCTGTAAATCTCTGACTGAGGTTCTGGGTACAAACCCCTTACTGCAGACAGAACTGGATCTGAGTGGGAAAATAAAAGGAGACTCAGGAGTGAAGCAGCTCTCTGTTCTACTGGAGGATTCACACTGCAGACCTCAGACACTCACGTGGGTATTATGGTAGTTTTTATTTGCTACTTGCTGCTATATTTATGATACTTCAACATAAAGATTGTCCTCTGTCCCCAGGTTAAAGGACTGTGGTGTTACAGAAGCAGGCTGTTCTGCTCTGTCTTCATCTTTACAGTTAAACCCTGCACACATAAGAGAGATGGATCTGAGTGAGAATAAGTTTGGAAACTCTGGAGTGCAGAAGCTTTGTGCACTGCTGCAGCATCGACCCTGTAACCTGCAGACACTGAGGTGGGTTTTAGGTTCTGATGTTAAACGTTTACTCCATTAAGGTTTGTCATAAATGTGTAATGTTTAATACTTGAAGAACATTAATGCAGCGTCTTTTTTACTTCTTGAGGATTTGGATTTACTCAAGTGGAATTATTGTAGAAATTAATAATTATATCATAAGTTATAGGTGAAGTTGAACATAATATGTCATTAAACAAATATTATTTAAAGTAATGCAATTTTATTACATTTGTATTAATTTAATTATTAAATGTATTTCTATAACAAGTCTACTGTAACTAATAAAACTTTAATTGTCAAACTGTAGCTGACCATTTTCTAATTGTGTGTGTGTGTGTGTGTGTGTGTGTGTGTGTGTGTGTGTGTGTGTGCGTGTGTGTGTGCACATGCTTGTGTGTGTGCGTGCTTGTGTGTGTGTGAGTGTGTGTGCATGCGTGTGTGTGTGTGTGTGTGTGTGCGTGCTTGTGTGTGTGTGTGTGTGTGTGTGCGTGTGTGTGTGTGTGTGTGTGTGTGTGTGTGTGTGTGTGTGTGTGTGTGTGGTGAACTGTGTAGTGTCATAAAAATCTTCACCCTAACTTATGATCTTAAAAATGCTATTAAATGTTCTCTGTAGACTTTCAGACTGCAGTATAACAGAGGAAGGATACACTGCTCTGGCTGAAGCTCTGAAATCATCTCACCTGATAGAGCTGGATCTCAGAGGGAACGACCCTGGAGACTCAGGAGTGAAGCTGCTCACTGATTTACTACAGGATCCAGACTGTACACTGAACACACTGAGGTGAGGAAAATATACTGGGGTTAATTACTTTAATACAAAATACAGTTTATTATTTGAACAGAACACTAAAACTGAGATGATTCTTCAATAATCAAACAAGATAATGTTACACATAATTAAATACTCTGCCAAGAACGTGGGGTTGCACAGGTCAGTGTACTCTTAGTGCCAGTCTCAAGCCTGAACAAACTGGGGTGGCAGGAAGGGCATCAGGTGTAAAACCGCCAAATCAAATATGCAGACCTGACGATCCATTGTAATGACCCTGAAACCTAAACCTACAGATGAATACATTTTTAAATTGTTAAGACATAACTGTCTGTTTATTAAAAAAAAATAAAAATAAACTAAAGCTGCCCTTCTATATGGTCTATTAATACCAGTCTGTTAATCTGGAAGCAGTATTAACTTTTTATCAAATTTTTTTTTTTCAGTTTTTTGAAACAGGATGCTGCACTGGAGGCCTGTAAATGGTTAACATCAGTTGTGGGTCAAAACCCTTTACTCCTAAAAGAGCTGGATCTGAGCAGGAAGGAAGTCAGGGACTCAAAGATGAAGGAGCTCTCAGTCCTCCTGGAAGACTCTCACTGCAAATTTCAGAAAATTAAGTAAGTATGAAAATAAAATGCAGTTATATGTCTATAATGTTTATATTTTTTATATTACGGATGCATCACTTTTCTTGTGCAAAATGATGAAAATGGCTTCTTCTAGGCTGTAGGGTTCCTGAGATATTGGCGTTTACCAAACAAATCCTCTTAACACTAACATGGGAATTTGGGGAACTCGTCAGTCCAAATCCTTAGATAAGTGATAGTCCATCATTTGGTACGACCTTCAATAACAATACTACCAATAATACCTAGAGACGGTTCCTGGAGAAATTACAAAGTAATGGCTGACCTTGTGCTCTGATCCCTGATGGGATTAACACATCACAAGCTGCTGATTTGTATTACGTTTGTTGTTTATTATATTCGCCTGTATTAGACTTTATATTTGTTAAATGTCAAGCTTGGTTTTGGTTCAGTTTTTGGGTCCCCAAAAAGAAAAGAATCCAAATGGTGCATTTTGTTGACTTCATTCCGTACACATGGGAGATGTTAAATGTTTTGAGACATGGCCGTATAGTCCTGAAGTAGAAAAACAGGAATTCTGAAAAAAAATAAAAACACGGGTGAGACTCCTTAGAAAAGTAATCACAGACCATTTCTGGAATGACTTACATTAATTATCAACATTTCTGGACAACAAAAGTACAACAATAAAGGGTGTCTTACTACTACTACAAGTAAATGTAACTGTGGAGTTTTCAGGCCATGGAATCCAAAATTTCGATGCTTTGTTCCCCGAGCCACTTAGTTATCACTTTAGCCTCATGGCGAGGAGCTCCATCATGCTGGCAAAGCCATTGTTCATTACCAAACTGTTCTTGGATGGTTAAGAGAAGTTGCTCTCAGAGGATGTTTTTGTAGCATTCTTTATTCATGGTCGTGTTCTTAGACAAAATTGTAAGTGATCCCACTCCCTGGCCCTGAGATGCATCCTCATACATGAATGGTCTCAGGATGCTTTAATGTTGGCACAGGACTGATGGTAGTAATTTGTGTCATTCTCAAAACTTTGGCCATGTGTGTATGTAGATGTGCTAATATAATATCCATATTTAGGCTGAGTAACTGTAACCTGACTGAGGAGAGCTGTTCATCTTTAGCCGGCGCTCTCAGATTAAAGTCCTGTAGTGTGAGAGAGCTGGAGCTGAGTAACAACAGTCTGAGGGATTCAGGAGTCTCTCAGCTTTCTGCTAGACTGAAGAATAAACAGTGTAACCTGGAGATCCTGAGGTAACTTCATGTCTCAAGTGATTAAGAGCTAGATTTAAAAATGACCCAGTAGGTGTTGGACATTATAGAGTTTAATCTTAATCCTGATTTTATATTTAGGCTTAACACATGTGATTTAGAGGAGGAGAGCTGTTCAGTTCTAGCTGAAGTTCTCAAATCCAAGAATTCCCACCTGAGAGAGCTGGAGCTGAGTAACAACAGTCTGAGGGATTCAGGAGTCTCTCAGCTTTCTGCTGGACTGAAAAGTCCTGACTGCAACCTGGAGATCCTGAGGTAACTTCATTTCTGTTATGAAAATTTAGT
Organism: Clarias gariepinus; assembly: GCF_024256425.1. NCBI lineage: Eukaryota > Metazoa > Chordata > Actinopteri > Siluriformes > Clariidae > Clarias > Clarias gariepinus. The sequence goes on from NC_071106.1 coordinate 1,164,386, forward strand.
TAGGAATTTTAACAATATTGAATCTGTAAATATGGGTGTATTTTTATATAGAACACATATTGTAATGAATGTGTGAGTTTGTTTTTCATCTTTTTCTGATGTCATGTTTAGCCTTAACACATGTGATATAACTGATGGAGGCTGTTCAGCTCTAGCTGAAGTTCTCAAATCAAAGAATTCCCACCTGAGAGAGCTGGAGCTGAGTAACAACAGTCTGAGGGATTCAGGAGTCTCTCAACTTTCTGCTGGACTGAAGAATAAACAGTGTAAACTCAGAACACTCAGGTGAAGGAACATCTGAACTTGATGCTGTAATAACTTTAACCTCCTGGTGTAGGCATACCAGACTCAACTGTTTATTCTAATATATAATATGTACAAATATTCAAAACACAACAGAATTGTGCAGCTGTCTGTGAAAACATTTACATTAAATCATATGTAGAATTGTTTAATGTAGAAAACAGCGAATCACAGAAATGACTTTAGCTGGGTTTTTACAGAATGGATCACACTTGTGTGGAATAAAACATAAATAATAAATTAATAATCCATAATGCAGTAATTAAAAATTGAGTCTCAGTGTTCATGGTGTAAATATTAAGTGTCACATTGATATTATTAGTAATTATAACATAACTGTTAAAGAAATGAATTAAAACACTAGACTGTTATTTAATAAGTGATAATAAAGCTGTTGATTGTTCTCCTTCTGTGCTTGTACAGACTGTGTGAGTGCAGTGTAACAGCTGAAGGCTGCGCTGCTTTAACTACAGCTCTGGGAGAAAATCCCTCACACCTCATAGAGCTGGATCTGAGCGGGAATAACGCAGGAGACTCGGGAATAAAGCAGATCTCTAATCTACTACAGAATTCACACTGCGTCCTGCAAACACTCAGGTACGTGTTTATTATTTAATGACACATGACAGTATCATTAAATGCTTTGTTTAATTCAGTACAAAAACGATTTTTATTTAGTACTCAGTAGATGTTTGTATAAAATGTATGCAAATAAATGTCTATTGTGTACCGTGTCTAAAATATTCAGGATATATAGATAATATGTAATGTTTTACGTATTTTTTTTCAGAGTAAGTGACAATAATATCAGAGGGGAAGGATATACTGCTCTGGCTGAAGCTCTGAAATCATCTCACCTGATAGAGCTGGATCTCAGAGGGAACGACCCTGGAGACTCAGGAGTGAAGCTGCTCATGAATTTAAAGAATGACCCAAAATATAAACTGAACACACTGAGGTGAGGAACTAATTTGAAATTAATTATTATGAACCATTTTATAATATACAAATCATGGATTGACTTCTATGTTTTATCTTATTGAATTAAGTTGAATTTTTATTTGTTTGCATGCTATACGCTGTAAACTGTAAAATAATTTTAACGCTACATTTTAAAGTTTAGTGTATCTATGTCACGTTTCTTACCTCGGTGTCTGTGTTTGGGTGGCATAATCGCAGGAGGCGAGCTGGCGTTTTAACACAGGTTTTTTATTAAACATAAACACATAAAACAAACACCGACATAAAGTCTATAAATGGCAACAAAAGCTAGACGCCTGACTGAACTTCAGTCAGGCTATTTATAATAAACTTAATTACTTCCCTCGGTTCAGGTGAATGCCTACGTCACCTGACCGAGGTGCAGTCTGGGACTTGAAGTCCAACTAAAACAAACTACAAACAAAACATAACAAAAACCAGTCTTTGGGGCGCTTTGGCGCCCTCTAGGGGTTACCCCTTACAGTACCCCCCCCCTTAAAAAGGGGGTCCCGGACTCCCACCCCAGCGGTAACGGTCTGGACCCCCAACACCGAGGCAGTCGATCCCCTCCCGCGAGCAGAGCCGCACTGCCTGCCTAAAATGATCTTCCATGCTCAGCTGTAGCTGAGCCGGCTCTGGACCACCCTTCCCAAAGCCTGACAGCGAAAGCAGGGCTGGGGCCATGTCAGTGGCGTTCGGCGGCCGAGGAGCTGCAGCGACGCTCGGCGGCGACTGAGGAGCTGGAGCGATGCTCGCTGAGCTGGGCGGCGGCGGCGGAGCTGAAGCGGCGTGCGCTGAGCTGGTCGGCGGCGGAGCTGGAGCGGCGTGCGCTGAGCTGGGCGGCGGCGGCGGAGCTGGAGCGGCGCTCGCTGAGCTGGGCGGCGGCGGCGGCGGAGCTGGAGCGGCGTGCGCTGAGCTGGGCGGCGGCGGCGGCGGAGCTGGAGCGGCGTGCGCTGAGCTGGGCGGCGGCGGCGGCGGAGCTGGAGCGGCGTGCGCTGAGCTGGGCGGCGGCGACGGCGGAGCTGGAGCGGCGTGCGCTGAGCTTGGCGGCGGCGGAGCTGGAGCGGCGTGCGCTGAGCTGGGCGGCGGCGGAGCTGGAGCGGCGTGCGCTGAGCTGGGCGGCGGCGGTGGAGCTGGAGCGACGCTCGCTGAGCTGGGCGGCGGCGGCGGAGCTGGAGCGACGCTCGCTGAGCTGGGCGGCGCCTGAGGAGCTGGCGCAATGTCCCCAAAGCCGGGAGGCGGAGGAAGAAGCGCGACGTCCTCAAAGCCGGGAGGGGGAGGAAGAAGCGCGACGTCCTCAAAGCCGGGAGGCGGAGGAAGAAGCGCGACGTCCTCAAAGCCGGGAGGCGGAGGAAGAAGCATGCCGTCCTCGCCGCCGGGCTGAGGAGCTGGAGCGACGTGCGCTACACAGGGCGGCTGTGGAGCGGGGGCGACGTCCTCAAAGCCGGGAGGCGGAGGAGGGACGATGCTCTCCAGGCTGCTCCTTGTCTCCCCACTTTCACGCTGCGGTGGAGGAGGAAACGCGTCGTCGTCGCTGTTCAGCAGCGCTGCGTCATCCTCTACGCCGAGCAGCGGCGGTGGAGGTGGAGGAAACGCGTCCTCGTCGCCGTACTGTAGCGGCGCGTAGTCCTCCGCGTCGTGCTGAGGTGGCGGAGGTGGAGGAAACGCGTCCTCAACGAGGAAGAGAGGCGGAGGTGGCGGAAGCACGTCGTCCTCTGTTTTGGGCAGAGGCTGAGAAGGAGGAGGCTCAGAGCCTGTTGCTTGGCTCTCGTGGAGTCGGATGAGCAGGTGTTGGAGCTGTTCCACCTGCTCCTGCAGGCCCCGAATGCGCTCCCCATTCACCTCTGCCCAGAACTTGAGCAGTTCCCGGGTCCCATCCTCCTTTTTACCTCGCTCCTCCTCGGGCTCTTGTTCCCGTCCGCCTCCGATGTACCCGACCTCCCTGGCCCGTACTTCCTCGTCGGAGCGTGGGAACTTGTTTCCCTCAGCTGCCTCACCTCTAAACGGCGTCCGCCGGATGGCGAGCCTGCAGCCTTCCCAGCTTTGCCGCGCGTCTGTCTCTCGCTGCTCCTCGCTGTCTCCCAGCCAGTCGCCGGTTCGGCGAGCTTGCAGCCCTCCCAGCTCTGCAACAGCTCCCTCTGTCCTTGCTCCTCGCTGTCCTGTATCTATTCCGCCAGCTCGGACGAGATGGTAATAGCGCCCCCCCAAAAAACATCTGGGGAAGCGACCTCCGCTATGCCACTTATACGGTCTAGCTTTCTGTCACGATTCTTACCTCGGTGTCTGTGTTTGGGTGGCATAATCGCAGGAGGCGAGCTGGCGTTTCAACACAGGTTTTTTATTAAACATAAACACATAAAACAAACACCGACATAAAGTCTATAAATGGCAACAAAAGCTATTATTTATAATAAACTTAATTACTTCCCTCGGTTCAGGTGAATGCCTACGTCACCTGACCGAGGTGCAGTCTGGGACTTGAAGTCCAACTAAAACAAACTACAAACAAAACATAACAAAAACCAGTCTTTGGGGCGCTTTGGCGCCCTCTAGGGGTTACCCCTTACAATCTACATCGTAAGGGTACTTGTTTTTTGTTTTAATGTTTTAGTTATCAGGAATGGAATTAATGGCAAGTTAACAATAAATCGGCGCATTAGAGCAATATAATACCTGAATGCAGACATTAAATTTATATTTCAGTGTAAACATCATTTCAGCAATAAGAAAAAAAAAGAAAATCTGAAAATAAGAGCATGTATAAGTGATCTTAGTTAACCAAAGACTTTAAGACACCATCATTTAAAACACACCAAAGCTTCTCCGTAAACTTTCTTCACTAATCATGCACCGTATGTCCTGACTTAAAATGTGAGTTTTTATCACACACAATCTTCTTCCTTTCTCTCTCTGCAGGTTGGTGAAGACTCGTGCTGCACAGGAAGGCTATGATTTACTTTCTAGAGTTCTGGGTGAGAACCCCTTACTGCAGAGAGAACTCAATGTGAGTGAGAAAATCCACGGAGACTCCGAGGTGAAGCAGCTCTCTGCTCTACTGGAGGATTCACACTGCAGAGCTCAGATACTCAGGTTACTGTTCATTCATTATTACCTTACAGTTACATTAATACACTCTAGTGCAGTCCTTTAAGAATATTATAACTGGGATTAATGTTAAACTGTGTGTTACTTATATTTTACATTAAACTAATGTTCTCTGTCTGTATTCAGGGTAAATAAGGTCAGTATGACGGCTGCAGGTTTTGCTGCTCTGACATCAGCTCTGTGTTTAAACCCGTCACACCTGAGAGAGCTGGAGCTGAGTGAGAATAAACTGGGAGGATCAGGAGTGAAGGAGCTCTGGGATGTGCTGAAGAACCAACAGATCAGACTCAGCAAACTGGGGTTCAAAATTATTATTAATTATAATTACAATAATTATTACAAAAATTTAAATTTGGTGGTTGAAAGAAACGTAAACACACTAAATTCTCCTTCTCCACAGGTTGTGTAAGTGCAGTCTAACTGAGGGTGATTGTGCTGCTGTTGTATCAGCTCTGTGTTTAAACCCCTCACACCTGAAGGATCTGGACCTGAGTGAGAATAACATTGGAGACACAGGAGTGAAGCGTCTCTCTGATCTACTGCAGAACACAAACTGCACTCTGGAGAAACTCAGGTACATATACCTGTGTGTGTATATATATATATATATATATATATACAGTGGCTTGCAAAAGTATTCGGCCCCCTTGAACTTTTCCACATTTTGTCACATTACAGCCACAAACATGAATCAATTTCATTGGAATTCCACGTGAAAGACCAATACAAAGTGGTGTACACGTGAGAAGTGGAACGAAAATCATACATGATATAGATATAGATATAGATATATACATACACACACACAGAGTCAGCCAAAAATATTTTAAAAATAAAAACTTATATAAGTATATAAATGTATATGTATGTTTGGCTGGGACTCTAATTCCCAGAATGCACCTCAGCCAGGTGATGACTTCACTCCTGAGCTGAGTTTGTTGATGACTTCAAGTAAATATTCATGTATTGAGTGTGGTTTAGTCCTGTATTTGTTGTCTGTTGTTCTGCTGTTGGATTAGTCTGTTGTTATACTGTTGTTTTGCCAGAGCTTCATGTTTAGTCTATTATTAATATTATGTAAAGTGGACACAGAACAGCACCGGGGGCTCAGTGGGGGGTGTTTCCAAAGGCCCGGGTTCAATTCCCAGCTAGTGCCCAAAAACCCCAGCCACTGGTTACGGACCTGATGATCCGCTGTGGCGACCACGTGTCAGGAGCAGCCGAAAGACCAGCAACAACATTATTAATATTATATATATATATTAATATAATATACATAATACTATTTATCTGTTCCTGTGTTTATACATAGTTTTTTTGGCTGACTCTCTATGAGGGATATTATAATATATTTCTGTGTTTTTATTTATCGGATCATCTGGCATAATTTTACTTTATGAATAACCCAAATTAACAATTTAAATAATTTACTCATAAGAAATGTAACATTTATGGCATAAAATTAGTAATTGTTTCTTTTTCTGTTGCTTAATCTAAGTATATGACTCCCATGTGTAATGTGACAGAACCTTTGTGTTATTTACAGTAACAGTTATAAATGTTGTCTCCTGCAGCTCCTGTACTGAACTTCCTGTTCATTTCAAACCCCTCAGTGATGTTCTACTCTCACTGTCATGTCTCTGTCTCAGCAGGTAATGAGATTATTATCATTTTCTTTCAGATTAAAAGGCTGTAGTCTCACACAAGGACAATGTACTGAACTGTCTGAAGCTATAAAATCAGACTCATCACATCTGATAGAGCTGGACCTCAGAGGGAACTACAGCGTGTCAAGATGGAATATTTTTAGTTATTTCCTAAAGGGGAATTCAAAGTCTAAATTATTTGTGAGGTAAGTTTTTACTGTATACAATGTGGGCTATTTATATGGATACACCTTAATAAAATGGGAATGGTTGGTGATATTAACTTCCTGTTTGTGGCACATTAGTATATGTGAGGGGGGGAAACTTTTCAAGATGGGTGGTGACCATGGTGGCCATTTTGAAGTCGGCCATTTTGGATCCAACTTTTGTTTTTTCAATAGGAAGAGGGTCATGGGACACATCAAACTTATTAGGAATTTCTCAAAATGTGTTCAATGTGCTGCCCATTGTGTTGGATTGTCAATGCAACCCTACTCTTCACACACGATAGCAACACCGCAGGAGAAATGCTAGCACATTGAAGACATTTTATAACACATTTATAACATTTTATAAGTGGTCAGAAACTTGTAAATAACTCATGAAAGAATAGAATTACGTTAAAACCAAGCACACCATTGTTTTTCTTGCGAAATTCCCAATAAGTCCATATAAATGTCCCACCCTGTATAATATTAATCATTTATTTAAATTCTACATTATTGATGCTTCCACTTATATATACATCATTGACAGACACTATTATCCAGAGCGACTTTTTAAACTCCCATTACACATCTGAGCAGTGGAGGATTAAGGGCCTCGCTCAAGGGCCCATCAGTGGTAGTTTGGTGGTGCTGGGCTTTGAACCTGTGACCTTCTGATCAGTGGTCCAGTGTCTTAACCCTGAGTTACCCCTGTGCTTTCATACGTTACAACGCTTGCAAAGTTTATATAAATAAGAGAGATGGGGAACATCAACGACAAACACAAAGACCAGACACATGGTTCACATAATTTAACAGTGGGCGGAGCCTGAGGATCAAAATATTGATTACTAAGATGATGTCTCTGTTATATCAGTATTAGTGTTAGTAACTGTCTAATCTCAGAGCTCTGATATCAGTGTCATATGGATTGTTTTCTATAAAGGATCTTGGACAATCCTGAAGCAGAAGCGGCCTGTCGTTATCTGACTGAGGTTCTGGGTACAAACCCCTTACTGCAGACAGAACTGGATCTGAGTGGGAAAATATCTGGAGACTCAGGAGTGAAGCAGCTCTCTGTTCTACTGGAGGATTCACACTGTAGAACTGAGACACTCAGGTATGTAGTCTGACTCCCTCACCTGGTGTTACTGTTTGTGTGAACATTAAATCTTTAAAGACATTAGTGTAGTGTACACACACTGTTTAACACAATCAGTACTGCTGTAGAATCTACTGTAGAGTGTGAGAGAACATTCCACTGTACACATCTGTGTTCTCTGTCTGCAGGCTGAGTAAGAGCGGTATTACAGAGAGAGGCTGTACTGATCTGATATCAGCTCTTACTTCAAACCCTTCACACCTGACAGAGCTGGACCTGAGTGAGAACACCCTGGGAAATGCAGGAGTGGAGAAGATCTCTACTCTACTGAAGAGTTCATCCTGTAAACTCCAGAAACTTGTGTAAGTCAGTTAATACCAGACCTATAGATTTATTACTACGTCACACTGATTGAGTGGCATTTTTACTGAACTCTAAACATATTTGTAGCAACAACTGATTAGTTACTGACTTTAAACTTTAGAATAGTTTAAGTACTAATTAGTGTTATAATTTCCTTTTTTTTCTTTATCCAGACTTTCAGACTGCAGTATAACAGGTGAAGGATACACTGCTCTGGTTAAAGCTCTGAAATCAAAGCGCTCCTCACACCTGACAGAGCTGGACCTCAGAGGGAACGACCCTGGAACATCAGGACTGAAGGAGCTCAGGACTTTAATGAACGATTCAAATTGGAAACAGAAGACTTGGAGGTGAGCTTTTCCCCCAGTATGTGTACAATGTCCTGCAGAAGTATCTGACACATTTTATAGTCTTACTGCACCAGGAGAACTGCAAGGATCTACTGAGTTTATTGAATTTAAATCCAACATCACAGTCTTTAGGCGAGTGATGATAAAACACAGTACTAGTGATGAGGACGTCAGTCATCAACTCCAAACTGTAATCCTCTAATGTCTAGTCACATGTGGTCTGGCAAGGGCTCCAGTTTTATCATTTCATAGAGTGTCTCCTTACAGACATTTCCAACAACTATATATTTTTATACATTTTTAATAAAAAGTAAATATTTATGCTTGTGTAATTTTTCATAATTTGTTTCCACTGTGGACAGAACAAAATGCTAAAAATAGCACTGTTATAAATATAATTAATATTATCTCTGTTCTCTCTCTCCAGGTTGTTGAAAAGTCCTGATGCACAGAGAGCTTGTGATCATCTGACTGGTGTTCTGGGTATAAACCCCATACTGCAGACGGATCTGAATCTGAGCGGGAAAATAGACGGAGACTCAGGAGTAGAGCAACTCTGTGTTTTACTGAAGGATCTACTGAAGGATCCACACTGCAGACCTGAAACACTTCAGTAAGAATATAACATCAATAACAACAGTAACTGCAGTTTTCAGGTTTATCTGGTTTCTGTATCTGGTTTCAGCAGTAATGAGTCGTTTAATGAGAACAGATAAGTTCCTTCTGTGCCTGTAGAGAAGAGATTATATCAAATCTGGAGAGTTAAGTGTGATGAATTGTTCTTTCAGACTCAGTGAGTGTAATCTGACAGAGAGAGGATGTTCAGCTCTGCTCACAGCTCTCAGATCAGAATCCTCCACCCTGAGGGAGCTGAATCTGAGTAAGAACAGGATTCAGGATTCAGGAGTGAAGCTGCTCTCTGCAGAACTGAAGAATAAACACTGGACACTGCAGACTGTCAGGTAACGTCTAATACACACTTCAGTCCAAACAAAAGATAATCTGATGGAACTCTGTTGTCCAAGTGTGTCGTGGCCAGTTTATAAATGATCTTAGTGTCCACATGCTAATCAGAAAGTCGAGCTAATCTGTAAAATATTTCGGTCAAACTCACAGCAGAGATTTTTATTGTCATAACATTCAGGCAACGTTACTGTGGAAATGGGAATTTAAAACAAATCACATAAACACAATATTAAAAATACAACTTAAAAATATATTTATAGCATTTGTTTACTTTCCTCAAATAAAATATATATTTAAATAAATCCTTGCTCATACTGTCGATGCTATTTTTTGTGTTTTCGGAATTAAGGGTGCATTAACTTTTGCTACTCTATCAGCAAAATCCATGGATGATAAAACTGGCGTGGTGTTTACATATAATCTGTACACATGACATTCACACACCTGTGTTTCCTGTAGAGTCTGCAGTGGTAATAGAAGGAGTCTCCAGTGTCAGTCAGTTTAAGTTGTTATACACACGGGAAAGCTGTGACTGACAACTTAAAGCTTTTCTTGTAAAATCTGTATAACAAAAAAATGCTATCAGTATGAGCATAAGGTCTGAGAAAAAAAAACATTTTATATTAATGTAAAGTAACTAAATATCTCTCCAATGAAAGTCGGCCCCTTTTTCCTGGTGAAGACTCCCAGAGCTTTCCTGTGTATAAAACATAACGTGTGTGTATTTTTGTGTAGACTTTCAGACTGCAGTATAACAGAGGAAGGATACGCTGCTCTGGCTGAAGCTCTGAGACTGAACTCACATGTGAAAGAGCTGGATCTCAGAGGGAACGACCCTGGAGTATCAGGAGTGGAAAAACTCACTGCTTTACTACAGGATCCTAATAACAAACTTACACTGAGGTCAATCTCATATAAGTGACGATCATCAAACTAAACATAATTAATAATGTTATAATAACTTTTTTATTTTTTTATTCCTCTACAGATTATTTAAAAGTGCTGATGCAGAGGAAGCCCACACACGTCTTAGTAGAATTCTAGGTAAAAACCCGTTACTGCAGAGGGAGCTGGATCTGAGCAACAAGACACCCGGAGACATCGGAGTGAATCAGCTCTCAGCTCTGCTACAGGATCCACATTACACACTGCACACACTCACGTAAGAAACTACTAGAAACATACGTCCCCCAGTGGATAATCTTATGACCCAGAGTGACTGTATCCCTGCTGACTCGCCTGTGCTGGTTTAAAAGTCACTGACACTCTGAACTACAGTCACATTACAACCTGACCAGTCGAACCTTTTACAGGAAAATACAGTTTTCTTTAATTCACCGGTTTAAATCCTCCAATCACTTCTACTGTGTATTCAGCCACAACATCACAACTACAACTAACCCCGTCCCAATACTTAAGTTAGTTTAACAGACGACTAAGTGAGAGATCTTTAAGACTCTCTTGTCGTTCTTTATGAAGTTGAAATATAAAGTCGTTATTGATTCAGAGATGAAGAAAATGATTGTGAACATAATGTTACTGATCTGCTGTGAGTCATAATCCTGTACAATCCTGTAATAATAACTTTCAGTAATTCATACGCAGTACTGTTGAGTTTCTCAGTGAATTTTAAACACAGATGTTACACACAACCTCACATAATGTCAGTGTGTATGAGAGCAGTACGGCCACAGACCCGCCTCAGATTTATGGTCACATGACCAGACAGATCACATCAGTAACCAAACACTGACTAAACATTAATCTGAGTTTCACACCATGATGTTTGTGAGTGAAATTGAAACATGATGACGTTTGATAAAGTCATTAAGGAGGAGGAGTTTTCTGCTGGTTTGATCTTTTCATTCTCCACAAAACTGATTAAAAATCGAACAGCATTGACATGAAATCTCTTTCTGAAGTGTCCAGGCTGCTGATTTATCCTGGACAGGAAGTGGAAGTGTGTGTGTGTATGGTGAGAGAGACTAACCTGACCCCCCTCTCTCTCTCTCTCCAGGTTGTATAATAAAGGCAGTATTACAGAAGATGAGTGTGAGACTCTGATTTCTGCTCTGGGTTTAAATCCTTCCCACCTGAGAGAGCTGAATCTAAACAGGAATAAACCAGGAGAGTCTGGACTGAGAAACCTGTGTGATTTACTGAAGAATCCCAAATGTAAACTACAGAAACTAACGTGAGTAACAATGTCTTTATAATTAAACAGTTTAATGATATCAGTCAGATTCATTAAAAATACTTTCTCCATGTTTATAATGACATCAGCATGTATAACATTCAAGTAGTTATAAGTTGTGCATGTTATATAACAGCTATTTCTTATTAAAGTCACCATTTTTATGTTCAGTTTTTATATCTTATGCAAAGCGAATAATTTTTTTTTTATTTAAACACAGATGATTTGATTACACCACAGTGCTGCTGAATCTGTGAATATATTTCTCTCTCTCTCTCTCTCTCTCTCTCTCTACAGACTGTGTGACAGAGTAAGTGTGAAATCCTGCACTGATGTGGTTTCAGCTCTCTGTACAAATCCATCACACATCAGAGATCTGGATCTGAGTAAATGTGAACTAGGAGACTCAGGAGTGGAGAAGCTCTGTGATCTACTGAAGAAACACGAGTGTAAACTGGAGACACTGCGGTGAGAAACTCTTTACGGTTATGATTTCCATGAATCAGAGTTCTCCTGATGCACACAAACAAAATGTACATGATCTTCATCTCTGTATTAATTTATCAGCCGTGTTCGTGTTAAATTCACTGAGTTTATGAATGTGATTCTTGATGTAAACACCTCTGTCTCTCTGCAGGATGAACAGTTGTGGAGTAACAGATGGAGGCGGAGCTGCTCTGACTGACGCTCTGAGATTTAACTCCTCACATCTGAAACATCTGGATCTGAGAGACAATAAACTAACAGAATCAGTCGCAAAGCGTCTCGAGGAGTTACTGACACGTTCAGGAGGAGAGCTACTGTAAGTAAAGTTAAAACACACAGAACTAAATGTGTTTCCTGTAAAATTATATTTGAGTGAAAGAGTGTGATGTAAGAGTGATGTAATGTCTATAGAAATGTACAATAACAATCTTATTTACAAACACAGAGGCTAAAAACTTTCATAACTGAGTCCTGACTCAGACCTGAGAATAAGAGCACAATAATGCAGGTTACAGTGTTTTATAATGTTTGATTATTTACATTTATTTAATGTTTGTATTCTTTATACAGGAGAAAACAGCTGTTATAGAAGCTTAACACAAATGTGCAAAACTATCAAGACTGTGATTAATTAACCCCAGTGATATCTGCATTCCTTTTGTTCTTACAGATATGACAAGGACTCATGGGTCAGAAAAAAATGGAATGCTTTTACTGATAAAATGTCCAATGAACAGCCAGTTCCAGATCCTGACTCCTCTACAGTACAGCGAGAACAAAGATCCAGACAAATGCAAGTCACACAACACAGAGAGAGCAGTGGGCACAGTTCAGGAAGAAGTGTGGACCAGGCTGGAACTGAGAGTGACCTCAGAAGTTCAGACTCTACAAGGAGCTCGTTTAAGGCTGAAGAACAGAGCAAAGGAACAAAACAAAAGAAAAAGGGGAATAATAAAAAATGAAAGCCTTCACACCTCCAAACTGCATAAAATACTATATAAAGAGCACAGTTTAATCCCAACAGTGAAGCAGTGTTAGTCAGGGTAGCTGTGAGACTGAAAATGACATCAAAAGACCAGTGACTTCAGGCGGTGTGTGTAACATCAGAGAACAGTACAGTAGTACACCGGCCTCAAACACAAGTCACACACAGAAGCAGACAACAAATATGAAATGTTGCACAATAATGACTCTGACGTATTACAGAGAATATCGGCCCTAAAACAGTAAACCAAAACCTACTAGTCACAAGATAGTGAGCAACTTACCAAAAAATACTATTAAACTAAGAGTGTGACCTAAAATTCAAATATTGATGCAACAACTTACTTTATCGAGCATCGTCATAAACATGCTGTTATTATTCATCAAGCAGAAGAAAAAGATCCAACTGGTTTTAAAAAAGAAAGTGGATGTACAATGAGAACTGGAACACGGCCGAGTATTTCTTTACTTCTGTGCTATATGATATCTAAATTAAAAGGGAATTGAAATATTTTTCCCTTTAATCAACAGATTGGATTGTAAACTCTTTTGTGCTTCTGTTCCTCCTTGATTAAAGGATATTTTTACCCTGTAGGAAACAGCGCTATAAGATACCTGACCTAACCTGGTCTGCATTTAAAATCTGATCACCTTTATAAGGTATTGGACAAACCCATGCTAACGTTGCTAACATTGCCAAGCCATGTGACCTGACCCGTGGGTCTTTGTGATTTGTCTATCATTTTTCTTTCGTCCTGAGTTGTTCCCCCCCCCCCCACCCCCCCCCCCCCCCCCCATGTTACTATTACTATTGTTTTTAGGAATCTTTGCTGTTTTTTTTTTTTCACACTGTTGAAACATCCTTTTGTTGTTTTTGAAAACACAAAATTCAATAAAATATATTTTAAAAAAGAACATTGATACTGTACATTTGAAGGAATCTTATGGTTTCTTGTTCACTTTTTCACTAACTTGAAACCTGAAACTCACTTTCCTCAGTCAAAGTTCTGCTGTCACTGCTAGAGTGTTATTTAAATATATACCAATTTCTGTACAATTTATTTTTAATGTAATCATATATTATCTAAGGTTCATACACCTTTTTTTGATCAACAAATTCAGACTAAATTATTAATATTCAATGAAAAAATTTTTTTTGTTCTATCCATTCAGTAAAAGTAAACTACGGTGTTATGTGTTGATCCCTGCACGACTCAGTGACTCACATTTATCACTTATAGAGGAAACGTCTGTAACAATCTCACATTCATTCTTGAATATGAACATGAATATTTACTTCACTTCATTGTATATAGTTTTATAAGATATTTCTGTTGTTTTTCTCTTTTGTTCAGACACATGGTTTAATTTCCATCTGGTCTAACAATGATAAACTGAACAATCTGTTAACCAGACTAGATTATCTGTTCTAGTGTAACCAGATAGTAATATTAATTGAAATTGATTATAAATTTAAGGAAGTGCAGTGTGGACTGATGCATGTAGGTTTGATCCACCATTTATTTGAAATGTCTTTTTTTTTTATATAAATAAATCGAAATAGCTTCCTGACGAAATTATATCAACAAGTCCACCGACTTTAAGTGCAATTACATTCAAATTTAACTTTTTTAAAATTCAATAAGTTTTATTAATAAAATTTGCTTTATACTTTATATGCTCTCTTTAACCTTGAGTAATTGTGCCAATGTTTGATTAATTAAACCATTTTGCATGTATAATCAATTACTGTATACTGAGTTGTTATTTAAGTATTTTAAAAAAATTGTAGAAAGTAAAGCTCCCGATTTTAAATCGGCTCTGAAGTTCTTGCGATCTCTACCAGTTCAGTTAGTTCTTCAAGCGTAGTGACCGCTCTTTGAGCCGTTAACAATGGAAACAAATTTGTAAGGACATGAAAACACTCTACAGGACATATTGACAGAAGCAATACCAGTGTTGGATGTAAGGCGTTACAAAGTAATTCGTTAAAGTACTTGGATTACTTTATTGATGTAACGAGTAATCTAACGCGTTGGGTCGCCATTTAAGGTCTCAGTTATTTAGTTATATATTTTTTTATTTAATCTATTATTCAACTAATTTATGCAATCCGAGGGGCCAGACAGCAGCCATTCCCAATCCATTAATGTGTGTGTGAGAGCCGCTGTCTGCACAAGTCCACTCAGCCAGTCTAAAAGGCTGCTGCCTCGAAGTAAGGCCCTAGTTTCCCAGCCAGGAAAGCCACTCAGATGTCGTATTGTTGTGCTTGACTCACACCTGAGGCCGTGCTGAAAGAGGGCCGGGTAGGGCTGGCTGGCCGTGACTGTAAAATGTGCTGTGAAGAAAGCTGTGTGAACCACCGTCTATGAGAGCCCTTTCTGTCACTGTGCCTAACAGATGTTAATTTGTCGTGCTCGACTCACACCTGAGGCTGCACTGGAAGTGTGCTGGGTGCTGCTGCCTGGCCATGACTGTGTAATCCAATTACATTTATGGTAGTTAAAAAACTTTTGATTTAAAAAAATGGGCTAGTAACTATTATTCTTCTCTAGAGGGCATTTCCCTCGACCTTGAATACAGGATAAAGCGGTATAGAAGATGAGTGAGTGAGAAGCAGCCATTTTACAGAACGAGATAACAGGAGAAATATTGTATATTTAGAGTGTAAATGTTTGAAATAAAGCAATAAAACCGTTGGAAAAAATAGTGCAAGTTAATTTCCAAAGAGTTGGGAAAGAGATTTCTTTTTCATTCTTTATTTCGAGGAACTTCGGTTGGTTTTTGGTTTCCTGCTGATGAGTACTTCCTGGGTCGACTTTGAATAATTTAACGGCGAGTCACTAGTGTGTAATCGTAGTCACAGAGTGTTCTGTCCACACGTGTGCCGCCTAGACGTCAGATTGTTATGCTCGACTTACATATGAGACCATGCTGAAAGAGGACAGGGTGAGGCCGGCTGGCCGCAAATGTAAAATGTGCTGTCGAGGACAGTACGAGGGCCACAGTCTATGAGAGCCCTTTCTTGGCTGAAGTTAAATCTGTGCCATAAAAACAGATCATGTAGTTTTTCTTGGCGGACGAGGTTTTGAAGTATTGCTGTCGTATCGTCGAAGTCGTAATTCCGACGAGAGCCCCGGTGAACATATTTACGGCGAGGTATATAAATTATATCCTTATATGAGAGCAGTGCTGATGGTGGCTGAGAATGACAAGACCAAAGTTGAAGAAGTTCCGATTCCGTATATCGTAGTATTGAAGCCACTGGATTACAAATGAGTGAGAGGATGATCCAAGCAGATAAAACCAGGACCTGCAAGTCAACAAGCCTCATATTTCCCACTGGTTAGAGGCCCAGGGCAGTAGGTCACCGAAAGATGGCGTGGCACTCAGCCCAATGAGCAACTAATGAATGAGGTCAAATGCTAATCCGCACCAGGTAACCACCGATAGCACGAACAGCCGACAGGTAGTCAAGGACAGAAACCGGTTATCGCCGGTAGCCCTCAGTGGTCGTCGGAGCAGCCGACAGTAATCGCCAGTGGTCGCCGATAGTTAAAGCAGCCGCCAGTGGTCGTCAGTAGCCGCAATACCGCCAGTGTCCACGACCGGGGATCACCAGTGAGCCAGAACAGCTGGGAAAAGCTGCGATAGCCAGCGATGTCCGCTGAAACGGCCACCGAGCCGCCAAAGTCGCTAATAGCTGGAACTAGGTGCTTGGAGCCAGGGGCAGGTATAATACACAATACACGCGCTGACAGTTACCCCGGTTAGCAGACAGGTCAGGTTAAAACACTGCTGTAGTTAGACTACTACACATGTGCAGCAACACACGGTAGAGTTACGAAAACGCATAAAAAAATACAAGAGAAACTAACAAATCGCTCCCGAGAGTAGCGGCAGCTAACAGCACCAGAGTTCACCCTGGAACTAGTCCAATGTGACTACATGGTGGATAGATACAATGGACCACATAACTCCTGTCCTTCAACAGTTACACTGGCTTCCTGTCCAACAGCGCACACATTATAAAACTCTGTTTTTTGTTTATAAGGCATTACATAACCTGGCTCCATCATATTTAACAGATCTTCTCCTAACCTATACCTCCTTTAAGAAATCTGAGATCATCATCGTCACCAAATTTCGTTCTTCCTCGTTTGGCAACCATGGGATCTCGAGCTTTTAGCTACGCTGCTCCTTACCTGTGGAATCTACTACCTCTTGATATCCGTAATAGTAACTCTATTTCTGTCTTCAAATCCCATTTAAAAACACATCTCTTCAGGCAGACATACTTTTAATACTGCATTGCATGTATATTGTCCTTTATTATTATTATTATTTTTTTTTCCATTTATTTATTTTTTATGGTATGTAAGGTGTCCTTGAGTGTCATGAAATGTGTCTAGAAATAAAATGTATTATTATTATTATTATTATTATTATTATTATAAAAGACACCAAAATGTTGAATAGAAGGAACGTTATGAGCAGTTATGTGCCAGATTATGTCACAGCAGCTTTTTGGGAAAATATAGTGGTTTTCTCTCGATTGCTTTCAAAGATGTATGGACAGATAATGTAAGTTTATTGCTCCTGCAGGAATTTAAAACCGGTTTGTCTTATATGTTCCAAAACCGTGGGGCTAATAAGCAGCAATAATGTGGAGATAAAACACGAGTCGTTTAAGCAGACATATCCACAGCAGTCCGAGCTGAGGGTGAGTAAAATATTCCAACTGAGAGTATTGTGTGCTATCATCAAAATGTGGATAAAAGTGATGTTATAGTAGTCACAGGAATTGTAGGAGTGATGTTTGATCAGGTCTGTGCTCCAAACATTGAATTCCAAAAGGACTGGACAAACACCTATAAAGCCACCCAACCCCTGAAATGGGGGGTTCGTTGGATATTAACTTTAAGTGAGTGAGATGGTTTCTTAATTAAAGAGAAACACTCAATGGGTTGAACGAGATCTTATTTACTGAAGACTTTTCAGTGACACGTGCGTGTGGTTTCTGAATGAATTAAACGAGAAAAATAGACTTAAGTATGAATACGACAGTGCCAAGTAAACAACAAACAATATAACAACACTATGTCCCTATATAACACAGGCGCTTATGCTTTAAATAACCACCAGAGGGCAGTATCGGCACATAAATGCGGCATAGCGGCCGATAAACATGTACCGACAGAATGATCGATACATGCGATAACAGTCATGGCATATCGCGCGCGCACAATAACCAAGTGGAAATGTCTATCAATTATGTACAGCACGTGCATATAAACATCTTGCAGGCATGAATCAGCAATACTCGCAAATGCACTGAGTTGAGCGGGAAATACAGGTGGTGCTGTGTTAATCAGTTAATACTAATCAGTGTGAGAATACCAGCCGATCGATCAACACTAACAGGAAATAGAAAGCGATCACTTCCAGTACTTCCCATGTACGCACACTGTAACCCAGTATAAACTCGATATCAACTTCTTACATTAACACTGAACTAACTAAGTAATGTTTGTGTGTTTTAATTGTTGGGGTATTATTAGGCCAATTTGTTTTTATAGAAAAATTAATTACTTAAACCAATCAGTGGGCCAGAGGTGGAAAGTAATGAATTACATTTACTCGCGTTACTGTAATTGAGGAGGGTTTTTTTTGTGTACTTCTAGGCCTACTTTTTAAAGTAGTTTTTAAAATCTGTAATTTTACTCATACTTTAGTATGTTTTGTTTACAGTATTGTACTTCAATACATTTTAAATCATATTCACTACTGAGTAAAAAATAAATAAATGAATGAAAAATGATACAAATAATACAATGGGGAAGAGAAAAAATTGCACCCCTGACAAAATAGATGGCAGTGATGCAGACCGAACTGAAAGCAAAATGCCATCAAATTCTAATAAAGCAAACCAACGGCCACTACTAGGTTGTTATACCACATTACAGGATGTACAGTATGTACTGTATGTTGCCCTTTTAAGAGTTTTACTTTTACCTAGATGAAAAGTTGGACTAAGTCAACCCTAGAGAAATATCATTAATTGAGCCCACAATCAATACTACCTGAGCTGACTTAAAAATTTGAATTGCTGGTACTTTTGAACTGGTACAAGTTGTGTCAACTAAAAAGCAATGTGAAATATTTAGTTTGACCAGCAAATTTCTCTAAAAGTTGAGTAAACGTAAGAAAAAAGATGTGCAACTTGTTCCTAAACCTTTTTACATTGAGGCAGCTTTTCTACAGTGTAATTTGCTCTGGCTTCCTTCCTTCTCTTCCACCTTATAATTTATATAACAACAGTTTCTATGGCTCACTGCTGGTTGTCTATACAAACTTTCCCTTCTTATGTTTTTCCCGGTTTATTCTCTTTTGATGTAGTAATAAATGGACACTTATGCACTTTATATTAAAACTTAAATATCTTCTTTTTCTAGAATGCACATGTGTGTGTGTGTGTGTGTGTGGTTCTATCCTGGTCAGTAAGTATGTCAGAGATGACTGGCAAGCCATTCAGAGCACATTGCACACATTATTCAATTCTTCTATTATTTTTTTTTAACAAGCTTTGTCTTTTTAACTTTGGGAAAAGCTTTGCCCTTAATTCTTATTTACCTTAACCTTTTTTTTTGTAATGTGTCAGCCTTTGGAATGACTCTGCAGTGACAGGGAGTAAAAGTCACTATATACATACTTTGTCTGTGATTTGGCATTATTATAATATTTGTCTCTAATCTCTTGGTGTTTCTTCAGGGATGGTAGTTTGCAGGAGGGCTGATAAATATTCAATAGCAAAATCTTATGGCAATATTACCAGGCTAGGCTAACTAGTCAGTACAAAAATTAGATATCAAAAATATAACTGCCATTTTTGTTTAACTAATGTGATTTAGGTCCTGATCCTGACAAGACAGAAGTTCTAGTAATAGGACTGCATGCAGCTAGAAGCAAGCTTTTTGGTCACACTGTAACTTTAAACGGCCTTTCTGTTTCATCATGTACCACAGTAAAAGACCTCGTAGTGATTATAGATTTCAATCTTTTATTTAAAGCACACATGTAGATAACATTACCAGGAAAACATTCTTTCACCTTAAAAATATTGGCAAGGTAAGGAATATATTGTCACAAATTGATGCAGAAAAACTAGTTCATGCTTTTATCACCTCTAGGTTATTAAAACTACAGCTGGGGGCAGAGCTTTTTCTTACAAAGCCCCAAAATTATGGAATAGTCTTCCAAATAGTGTTCGGAACTTAAACACAGTCTCAGTGTTTAAGTCTAGGCTAAAAACCTATTTATTTACCCAAGCATTTTTATAAATAGATTTGCCTTAAGTAAAGGAGCAGATCTGGGGGACTTATGGACGTTAAGTATTATAGTGAACTGGTTAGTTTAGATGCTGTCTTCCTCACTCTCATTGATCACTCAGGTTTGTTGACGGTGAGGTGATTGTTTGCTTTACATCTCAGTTCCCCCTCATGTTTGTGTTTCCTTCTGGCTCTTCCTTTTAGTTATGATGTCATAGTTAGTCCTGCCGGAGTCTCTGCTTGCACTCTACAGTTAATATACATTCACATTATACATTGTGTGACTTAAACACTGAGACTGTGTCTGAGTCCCGAACACTATTTGGAAGACTATTCCATAACTTTGGGGCTTTGTAAGAAAAAGCTCTGCCCCCAGCTGTATTTTTCATAATACGCGGTACTGACAAGCAGCCTGCATCCTTTGATCGAAGTAGGCGTGGCGGATCGTAAGACACTAGCAGTTCGCTCAGGTACTGCGGCGCGAGACCATTTAATGCTTTATATGTCAAGAGTAGTATTTTAAAATCAATGCGAAATTTCACAGGGAGCCAATGGAGTGAAGATAAGATAGGGGTGATGTGCTCATATCTTCTGGTTCTGGTGAGGACTCTCGCTGCTGCATTCTGGACTAGCTGAAGCTTATTTATGCATCTAGCTGAACAACCAGACAGTAAGGCATTACAATAGTCCAACCTAGAGGTGATAAAAGCATGAACTAGTTTTTCTGCGTCGTTTAGCGACAATAAATTTCTTATTCTGGCAATATTTCTGAGGTGAAAGAATGCTATCCTGGTAATATTATCTACATGTGCTTCAAATGAAAGGCTGGAATCAATAATCACACCAAGGTCTTTCACTGTTGCATTTGATGGAACAGAAAGGCCATCTAAAGTTATGGTGTGATCTAAAATTTTACTCCTAGCTGTATGCGGTCCTATGACTGGAACTTCTGTCTTATCCGGATTTAGCAGAAGGAAGTTAATTAGCATCCAATTTCTTATGTCCTGCACACATTGCTCAATTTTAGTAAGCTGTTTTTTCTCATCAGGTTTTGCTGAGACATATAACTGTGTATCGTCAGCATAACAATGAAAACTAATACCATGCTTACGGATTATGTTGCCCAGAGGAAGCATGTAAAGGGAAAAAAGCAGTGGACCTAAAACTGAACCCTGCGGAACGCCAAACTCCACTAGAGAGCATGCAGAATAATCACCATTTAAGTCTACATACTGATAACGATGGGTCAGATAGGATCTGAGCCAGGAGAGGGCTGTACCCTTAATTCCCACTACATTTTCTAATCTGTGAAGAAGAATAGCGTGATCAATGGTGTCAAAAGCTGCACTGAGGTCAAGTAATACAAGCATAGTTACACAACCCTGATCAGAGGCCAATAGAATGTCATTTACTACTTTAACGAGTGCTGTCTCTGTACTGTGATGAGGCCTAAATCCTGACTGATACAGTTCATGTATGCCATTTCTATGTATATATGAGCATAGCTGCTCCGCTACTATCTTTTCCAGGATCTTAGAGATAAAGGGGAGGTTTGATATCGGTCTGTAACTGGACAGCTGACAGGGGTCGAGGTCAGGTTTCTTAATTATTGGTTTGAGTAAATACACATAATCATACTCTACTACAGTATCTTGTTTATGCTTTTAATACCATTAACCAGTGGTGGGACAAAGTCATTGTTTGGCAAGTCACAAGTAAGTCTCAATTCATTGCTCTCAAGTCCCGAGTCAAGTCCCGAGTCAAGACAGGCAAGTCCCGAGTCAAGGTCCAAGTCAAAGCCAACAAGTCTCAAGTCAAGTCCAAAGTCCTACGGTTTGACTTTCGAGTCTTTTCAAGTCTTATTAGCAGAAAAATAAAATGTATACAGATTATGTATGGTTGTAAGATCTGTATTTATTAAACAAACCTTTTTTTATGAAAGAACATTGCTCAGATACATAAAAATACAAATGTTAGTGAATGCTAGTAGCATTGTAAAAGGGTAGCACATATTCTCAATGAAGTGGGCTACTTCATACAAACAATAACGTTGTTTTCTTCACATAGCATTAAAGAACTTTGCTCCCTACCTTGTGTGATACACTCACGTAGGCTACCTCATACAAACAATCCGGTGCTGTGTCAAAGTTGGATCCCCCATCAGGATACATTTTTTTAGCCCCACCCCCATGAAAAGGGCACAGGGAACGCGCATTTAGGAGAAGGCTCGCCCGCGAAGGGTTATGTGTAGACCACTGAGATTCTACGGAGCGCGGTAAAGAATAAAAAGGACAGTTAGTGTTTTTTAATCCCTGACAAACTCTAGCCATCAGGATGTGTTTCCCTTGTTATCTTGGACATATTTAGAATGATGAACCTCGGCTGAGTCACTTGTAGGCTGTAAACATGTCAGTGTTTTGTCTGATATTTCATATCAAATATGCCTTTTCAGCAAAACCATAATGCCAAAATAGAGACCCGTCAGATGCAGTCTCAAGACATTAATAATAATAATAATTATTATTATTATTATATATAAATTAATAATAATAAATATTATTATATTATAATTAAATATTATATATTATAATAATAATAATAATAATAATAATAAGTATTATTATAATTAAATATATAATAATAATAATAATAATTATTATTATTATTATTATTATTATGCGAGATAATTAGCATTTTATCCGTCTAATGTTAATTCACTAGGTCACATTATTTGAATAAACCCAAACTGCATATGAAAGAAATCATCAAATCATGGGTAGTGTATACCAGTGATTAAATATAAACAATACAACACATGTACTGACATGTTTACAGCCTACAAGTGACTCAGCCGAGGTTCATCATTCTAAATATGTCCAAGATAACAAGGGAAACACATCCTGATGGCTAGAGTTCGTCAGGGGATTAAAAAACGCTAACAATTTCCTTTTTGGCCTTTACTGCGTTCCGTAGAAGCTCAGTGGTCCGCGCATATAGCCAAACGAAGCTACCTTCGGTATCATTTCGCGAACTGGCGCGTGCACGTTGTTGTCACGTGTTGGACGCTGTCGAATCAAAAGAATCTACGGTACTTTGATTGGATGTCGTGCCGAATGCGCGCGTGCTCTCTGTCACACACACGTGCACAGACACATAAACAGAGATAGAGCGGACCGTGTTAACATACTTTTTATCTTTGGGCTTTTTATGGGAAGTAGCAAGTCTTTACAAGTCAATAGGCGCAAGTCCAAGTGAAAGTCCGAGTTATTTATGTTAAAGTCCAAGTCGAGTTGCAAGTCTTTTTATATTTTGTCAAGTCGAGTCTAAAGTCATCAAATTCATGACTCGAGTCTGACTCGAGTCCAAGTCACATGACTCGAGTCCACACCTCTGCTATTAACCCACTGTTAGTTTTAGAGAAATATATTATATTCATAAAATATTGACCTGAGGGATAAAATAATACTTTTTCTGAGTGCCTCTCCTGCTTTTGAAGCTCTAAGGCAGATTAATTTAATGGTAGCTCTCAATGGACATATTGTTGAGTCCAGGGGAGACTGGTCTTTCCACAGTTTCACTAAGATAATAAGGAGAAAAGGTTTTAAAAGGTTTTGCACAGGATATTGTATTCTAAAGACAGAAAACACAGTAGAGACTGATACTGTCAAATTTATATCTAGAGGAATCTCTCTCTTAAACATAGGTAGTGGTAGGATCTACTTTTCGAAATGTAATTTTATTCTAAGCCCAAATCCTAAAGTGAATTTAATCAAATCCCCTCCCACCTGTTGAGTTGACACCATTATTTTCAAGTTTAACAATTTTGTATGAAGAACCTTGTTTTTTACATTCAGAAATTAACAAGAAGTTATACTGCAGCTAACAATAACAAGAACTTTAGGGGTAAATTTTAATGTTGTCAAACAGGTGCATAAGCTGGCACATAAGGAAATTCCGGCCTTTAATTAGGGCCCAAGCACTATAACATCATCGACTCGCTATGACAGTGTTGATATCTCATAGTGCAGATGTCATGATGTGCTCAGGGCGCTCTAGTTCTTGTTTATATATTTTCTGTTGATTAACCAGGGTTTTTAGGGTTCTTAACATGTGAATCACACAAGTGGCAATCTGCAGTCATTAGGATGCAAGTGGCAAACTTCCTTCACAGCGCTGCCCGGAACATGTGGCCACATAGCTCATACTGTACACACTTGCATGTATACCTGCAAACCCTAGTCGACATTTAAATTAAACAGCTCATTAAGCTAAACATTAGCTCATTAAGCATTTTGATGGAACACACAATGGAATTTGATATACTCATCGATGGGAATTTACACGATCGCCACCAAAGCGAGTCCACTTGATCTCAAGACACTGATGATGCAAAATTATGAGAGGATTTTTGATATTTCAGGATTTAAGATTCAAGATTGCTTAAACAGTGCAGCGTCAGGCTTTAAACGTATAGTGAATAAAAGAAAACAGAAGTTGGCTAATAACTTCTGTGAATATTAAATGATGTACATTAAATCTCAGCTTTATGTTAAGAGAAGAAAGCTGATCATATGGATATTGCTACTGTCTTTGAGTCTCAGTCATAGCGCCACCAACTGCCAGCAGGAAGTGTTTACTTTTAGAAATCTCTAATATTTTGTCCCTGAATTTCTGATGATCAGCCAGGCAAGACACTGCTGATGTTTTAGAATTTTAGAATTGGTGTTGCTGGGGTAAGGATAGAAAATTAAATAGAGATTTATGTCCTTATATCTAAAGAGTGGAAAGTCCTAATGTTTTAAAATATTTTATATAGAGAGCAAGTGATTGTGATGAAGTTTGCTAATTTGATATTGTAATGTTTAAGTAGTTTACAACATTTGTTTTATTTATCAGCTTTATGTTAAGAGAAAAAGGCTGATCACATGAGTATGACTATTGTGCATCTCAGTCAATGTGCCCCTAACTGGCAGCAGGAAATATTTACTTCCAACATTTGGTAAGACATGGCTGGTGTGGAACTGTGAAGGAATTTGTGATATCTTAAATGGTGTTGCTTTGGCCAATATTTAAGTTAAGGACATATTAGAAAAATAATAATGTTCCTATATGATAAGAGTGGAAAGTCCTAATGTTTCAAAATGTTTTACATGGAGAGAATATGAGGTTGTGAGGAGGTCTGCTTGTTTTTATGATTGTGTGATGATCCAGTAGCTCACAACATTTTGTTTAATTTATCAGTCCTTTGACTCAACATGGTTTCGGCCTGTCTCACGCAGTACTAAAGAATGTCCAATAGACTAAAACAAGACAAGACATCCACCTTTTTCACCACTGCTCTTTCACCCTTATTTTAAAGCTTCATTTTCTAATGTTTTTATTTTTTTTTCACACTAAGAGCAGTTCATTCTTTGCAATAGTCACACTTTGAATATTTTCTTATTTTTGCAATATCAGCAGCCTGCCTTTGTTTCTTGTGCTGCTCCTCTTGTAGACTCTGGTTTTCTCAAACTTCTCCAACATCATATTAATAAAAATTTTGTATAGTACAACCCTGGTATCAAAAAGGTAAAATGAAATTACCTTTAAATACAGTAAAATATAAAATACAGTGGAACCTTAAATTGCTAGCATAATTGGTTCTGGAAGCATGCTTGTATATCAAAACACTCATATCAAAGTGAATTTCCTTATATACATTATACATTGTGTGACTGTGACGATACCCAACTGTTAACTGTTATCTCTCCTTCTCTTCTGCTCTTTCCTCTTCTCTTTCCCTCTCCCCCTGTCTCTCTGTCGATCTATATATGTCGCTCCTGAGCTGCCAGTGATCCCTCTGTCCTCTGGACCTGTCTGACTCGTCCTGGTGTCCTGCTTTCGGTTGGAGTTTATTAATACAAAATGTAAAGTAAAAATAAAACAAATTAACCTGTACTTTACCTTTGAAAAGAATCATCTCTGTAGTGTTTGAGACCAGAAATAGGAGAGGAGGAAGCAGGGGAACGTGGGGCTGCTGTGTAGTACGTCTTTAAGACACCAGTTTACCAACAATTTCTCAGTCACACAAGCGTACACACACACACACACACACACACAAACACACACACACACAAACACATGTGGTCACAGTGTTAAAGTAAATATGTGGGCATGGATGTTGATTATAGAAGATTATACACACGCACTGAGACGAGCATGGGAGAAGATTACCCACAATACTGCTAGTGTTTCAAGATCTTGCTCATTTACTGAGTTAAAATTTATTTAAATTTTTTTTTATTTGCTTATCTGGTGAAACACTTGCAAAAAATTTTTTTGTATTTGCAATTCAAGTTCCACTGTATATTGTTCTGTAAGAAAAAAGAGAGCGAGAAAGAGAAATATATAGAGAGTAATATAACTGTTTATTATGTTTAATAAACACAAAATGAAAATTTTGCGGCAATGAAAATTGCTAAAAGCGCTATACAAATAAAATTGAATTGAATTGAATTGAAAATGACACAACCATGTTTTAAAATTCAGCTCAGAAAAAAATATCCGCTTCACATGTGAAAAATCATTCATAAAGTACATGCACACACAATAAAACACTTCATTGCACCAGGTAACATTGCAACCAAAGCTGCTGTTTTCTATAATATTTATCTTTAAGATTTATATATTTTCCTTTTAAAAGTTGACAGTGATGGCAAATTAGTGTCCTTCTTTATAGATTTGTTGATCTTTTAAAATATATAATAATTATCCTCATTTAAATTTCAAATATCTTTCCTTAGATTATGTTGAGACTAAACTTAACTGTTATAAGTGGTTGCCATGGTACCGGAGTGTTCCAAAGAGTCCACAAAACTAAAAGACATTGCAATTTTATTATTGAAAAAATGATTTAAAAAAACATTGCTAAAAATTGTTATAGAATATGTTTAGTCTTGGCAATTATTTCCACAACAGAATCGGCACCAAACTATACTTTCTCAGAATATGGTACAGCCTACAGTACAAACGAGACTGCTACAACTCTCCAACATCACAGACATGATACATGATAGCTTCACACACATACACAGTGTGTGTGCGCACAAACACACTAATGGAAAAACGTACCTGTCGGGATTTATTATTAGTTTTTTTTTTAAAGGTAAAGTGCTAAAGATTTAATTTTTTTTTTTCTACTTTATATTTTGTATTTATTATTTTTATGTGAATATTTTTGGGCTGTGAAACAAATAATCCGAGTTTTTATTATTTATTATGGGGAAATTCTCATTAATATACAAGTGTTTTAATATACAAGCACACTTCGGGAACAAATTATGCAAGGTTTAATATAACCATGTCCCTGCAGAGAGGTGTTGGAGAGCTGAATGGCTCTGGGATAAAGGATTTCCTGAGTAGCTTTACAACAGAAGGCTTCTACTGACATTCCTTCATTTGCAGAAAACTAAGAAAATGTGCAGTGGGTGGTCGGGGTTGACCATGATGGACAGGATTGGACCACTTCCTCGAGAGAGAGTCCAGCTCAACACTTACCACTGAACCAGCTCTACTGACCACCTTGTCCAATCATGTGGCATCCCTGCTTTTCAGACTACCTCCCCAGGAGCACACTGTTGATGACTGATTGAAAAAACATCAGCAGGATCTTTTTACAGATGTTGAAGAATCGTAGTCTCCTCAAGAAGAACAGCCGGCTCTGACCTTTCTTATACAGTGTTCACTGACCAGTTCATTTTGTCATCCAGCTGTAGTCCCTGGTAACTATATGACCTGACCCTCTCAACATTCACTCTCTTGATGGAGACAGGTAACCGGGGAAACAAGGACCGGACAGACGAAAGTCAATAATCATCTCTTTGGTTTGTGTAATGAGCAGGTCCACATGTAGTTCAGTGTTTTAAAACAAATGTTCTCTACATCAACACCACACTAAACAATTTGCTTCTCGTTTTAATAAACCTACTTTATTTCTAGTTTAAAGAATATACTCAGTATTAGTACCACTTATGTTTAAATGATTATGTGAAAGATTTTAATAATTAGTAAGAATGTTTTTTTGACTACTGAATGACTACTGTATTTCAGCTTTGTGTTGGAGAAAACTTTTACTTATGATACAGGCCTGAAATAAGTAATCAGTCACATGTTTTAAAGTCCCAACTTTCTGATGAAATTAGTAAATAATCAGATTATTCATATATTACAGCTTTATGTTCATGTACTCACGTTTACTTTCACCTGTTAAGAAAGAAAGTGGTTCCCTCTCCTCACACCCAGTTCATGCGCTGGGTGTGAGGAGAGGGAAGGCTATTTAGCGTTTTGCCAATTGCTGAAAGACTGCTGTTTTTTCCCCTACATACTTTGTAAATGTTAATTTTAGTTAAAAAAAAAGTTCATAGTGAGAGAGCGTGAGCGGGGCAGCATGGCCACTGAGGAGACTCTGTCTCATAAGTACACTAATAAAACTGTAATAAGTGTTAGAGGAACTGCTCTACGGGTGGTGATATCTAATGTGCCCCCGATCATAAAGGACGAGGAAATCATGAAGAAGCTGGTCTTCTTCAGGAAGTTCGTCGGCCCAATAAGAGCTATGCTGCTCAGATGCAAGAGCTCCAAATGTGACATGTCCTCTCCTTCCACTGTCAGATTTTAATGATTTTAAAGAACAAGGGAGAAACACTAAATGTAAACTTCAAGTGTAAAGAGAGGAAGAACTGCTACACTGTTTTTGCCACCACGGAGCGGCTGAGGTGTTTTGAGTGCAGGGACACTGGACACAAAAGGCTGAGCTGTCTGCACGTAGCTGTGGAGCTGGGGAGCCACTCAGCTGGGAAACAGCGTTGGCAGCACAGGTACAGGCAGTGGGAGAACCCTGAGAAGCCCGAGCCTCCTGCGGGCCTCACCAGATCCCAGACTAGCGACAGACACGAGTCACAGCCCATAAAGGTCAGTCCTGAACACACCGTCAGCACAGGGGGACACACCAAACCTGGCGCTGATACGAACACCAACACTACTGTAAACAGAGCGAGTGTACACCCAGATGTCAGTACAGTAATTGCTGCTGGCGGTAACCCTACCCCTAAAGCTGACCCCGCTTCTACAGTCTGCCCAAAAGAAGTACAGCAGCGACAGATCAGCACAAACCCGCAGACACCTAAAAAGAGCACTACAACCAAAAACAGGGGAAAAAAGAGAGAGGAGGTGTCCACTACAAAACCCACCAAATGCAAAACCTGCAGTCAGACTCTGAGTAGTGTAACATGGGAGACTGTAGTAGCAGCATGCAGCACAGGAAACACAGACACACCCAACACAGATATTCAGAAACAAGCAAACCAACCACAGATACCAGATGTAAAAAAAAAGTCACAATAGAAGGTGTATAAAACTCGTAAAAAAATTATTTCTCTCTCTCTCTCACACACACACACACACACAGACACACATTCGACTTTATATAAACACAATTTTAACAAGTCAAAACTACTCACAAATACAATTGAAACTTGGATTGTGGGTAACGCGGTTTGCGAGTGTTTGCTAGTAAAGATTTGTAATAAATTTTGACTTGGAAAATAAATAAGTCTTGGTTTACGAGTACCGAGTATCATGTATCATGCATGGGCTTCTTGTTTTGATGCTAAGCGTCACGTGATCACAACTGAGCCACCAGTTTTTGTCTCTCTTGTGCTGTGGAATTGTGGGTAATCATCCCCCTGCTGGGTCTTAGTGCTCGTCTCTTACTGGTATAATCAACATTTGTGCACGTGTGTACTGTTTACTATAACACTGTGACCACGTGTGTGTGTGTGTGTGTGTGTGTGTGTGTGTGTGTGTGTGTGTGTGTGTGTGTGTGTGTGTAAAACATATTTAATTTTGTGTCTGTATGTGTGTATACAGCGTGGGTGTAAAGCAAAAGCAAGTCTCATTAGAGAGGTTAAAGATCCCTTTTCTCTCTCTTTATCAGCCTGCTGTGTTTGTGTCATTGGACACCATGCCACACACACACACACACACACACACCCTCTTTCTCTCTGCTCTAAACAGAAACACTTCTCTGTTCATTAGTTTTATTTTTACTTTACAGCAGTGATTCCATTAGTGTGTCGCTCAACAGAGTGTCATTAGAGAGATTTATTGTTTATTTTTCCGATAAAACAGAGTGAAGGAAAGGCAACTGTGTAAGATAAGAGGGGGGAGAGGGGAGCTTACTTTAGAATTACACACACACACACACACACACACAGATGTGGCCAGTAAGAATGCACGGTTTTTTCCCGCGAAATGCCGCAATTCGGCATGCGCCGTGCCGCGAAATCCCACAAGCAACATTCGGGAATTTAAATAAATGTGTTGTGCTTCACTGAATATCCACCAGATGGCGCATGGAAGGACTTTATCTAAAAGCCGGACCAAGTACAATGAAGAATTGTGTATAATTAATTAGCCTAAAACAATATTGTTTCCAATGCTGAAGCAAACCTAAGATGCCCAAAATCTGGCTTTAAAATTCATTGTAAGTTCCTTTTATATTTTTTGTAATGTCTTAACAGGAACAAAACAATGAAAGACATGGCAATGCCTCGGTTTAAATGGTGCGAATGAATATGCCAACATATATTATTTAAAACGTAAAAATGTGTCGACATTGAGCACCATCAGAAGACATGAAATATTCTTTGGGCTTTTTATAATAATAATTATCATAATAATAATCATCCAGTATTGAATAATTATTTCATCCATTATTTGACCATGGCTGGAAATAATAGCTGGAATGTGATTATGAATTTATGACTGAAATAAAGCTGTTCTTCGCTGTGCGGAAACCTGCGGCTCGTACTTTTACTTTACAAAAGGCAGCGTTTTGATCAAAAGGCTGATAAACGCGTGTGATTTATCGATAAAAATAAAAATAAAGGCTACTTGCTAAATAAACGCTTCCAACACGACGGCGCACTCTGATGTCAGTCGATTTATTCAAGTTATAATATAATATAACATTTTGCTGTGTCATTTATTTTTTTTGTGTGTAAGAATTGCAATTCAATGTTTCATGGTGCTCCAGTCCACCACTGTCCAAGACTTTCAAGACAATCTACTGTACCAGGTTTGTTTATTCTCCAGAGAAAGCATAATACAACTGACCCTATAGTAAATAAAAAGAATGGTATCAAAATCCTACTAGTCTGATTTAATTGGATTTAATTTAAAGGTGCATGTGTGTGTGTGTCTGCAAAAAGATGAAGTACAACAAAGGTTGTTTTTTTTTTTATGTTTTTGACCTGCAGGGCCCATTTACTCCATCCGACAGGAAAACATAATATACGTTAAAATAAGAAAAAAAATCAGATGAGGTTTGAAGTAAAACGGATACATAAAAAAATGTCATGATTCCATGATCCTTTTGCCTTACATATTTTGGGTTTTGTGAAAATAATTAGCGTTTTTCAGGTTTCCTCTGTCACCAATTTTCATGGGTGAAGAAATATTTTAATGAAAGACAAAACCTCGAAGAACAAATGTTGCCTCAGATGAAAACACTATTGTATTTCTTCGATACAACATACAGTATTTTTATGACTTAATTATATTTTAAAACTGGGGCGAGTGAAAATGTCACTTTGCGCCACCTGGTGGCAATTTCACAAATGACTTTGAAATGCAACTGATTTATTTTGGCTGCTGTCATTTTTCCAAAGTTTTCCCTCACTGATACCCCATCTTGCTTGTTAGAGACAGACTGATAAATCTATAAAGACCAAAGACTCATCCTTGAAACTATATACAGTACATACATTTTATTCCTATTTAGGTAAACATTACACACATTTTTAATATTTACACTTATGCCATTTTTGCAGACACTCTTATTCAGAGCAACTTAAATGTATATCATTATACATCTCAGCACTTAAGGGCCTTCCTCAAGGGCCCAACAATGATAGTTTGGTGGTGCTGGGGTTATCTGTGACCAGCTGATCAGTAGTCCAACTTCCACACATTTTTAAAGCTGGAACTGTTCACACATACATACTTTTTGTACTGATTTCTGAACACAAAGTCAAAATTTTTGAAGTAGACATAAATACTGGAGAAATATTAAATATCAAAAACAAAAATGTCTGAATACTTATTTCCTGTTTATGTATGCAATGTAATACAGCTGGCTCTGCCACAAGCAAGGAGGTCTTTGCACCTTGCTCCAACTTATGCAGGAATTCTCTCCTTCATGGCAAAGAAGTTGCACCTTTGGAGGTGTAGGGGTCTCTGCATGGCACATTGGCCAGCATGTTCAGTTTAGCCTGTTTATGCGTGCATTATTCTGCATAATTTACTGCCCGTTATAATTTTAAAAAAATATGTAAATATATTATGGGTGATCCATTTTTTACATTGCCTGAATACATACTGTATTGATACCTGTATCAAACCATGGTGAAAAGTTTTGGATTGCACAAAACAATTTATGCCATCTCATCCTGCCTCATCACGGAACATGTTATTCCTTTGAACAATCTGCAAAAAAAAAAAAGAAAAAAAAAAAAAAACTTTACTATTTTGGTTAAACAGTACAGAAATTGGAAATAAATCTGTAAAGTTGCTTTACCTTGTACAATATTGAAATCTCTACAACAGCTTATTATTTAATGGTGTACTATGGGAATTTAATTGTTTGTTGAAAATGTGTACTCATTTCTAATCTGGTCTCTGCAACACCCTCCAAAAAATTGGAGACAGGATCAATTTAAGACTAATAACAATGTAACAAGTAGAAATCACAATCTGACAAGGAACAAGTAGGCCTACCGTTAAACAGGTGAACCAATTGTTACAGCAGGAGCAAGGATGGGGAAACTGCGTCTGCAGATGTCGATGTCATTCAGCCCCGCTTGTGTTTTTGCGTTATTATTAAAATGAAATGCTGTAGGCTGTTATGATCATCATAAATTTTTTTAATAAATAATGACCCCCGTTGTGCTGTACCTTCGCTGGCAAAACCTTATGAAATACAAACTGAGCCAAAACCTCATTTAAATAAAATTTACAAATACTGTAGTATAAGTAAACAACAATAGCCCACGTTTAGAAAATGTTTGTGTTATGCGCGGAGTGCCGGAAAATTTCCTGAAGCTCAAATCTCCGAAATCGTTGGGCGATTAAATCTTTTTAGAAAGTAAAATTGATGTTTTGAGCTGTATACACACACATTCTCACCTAAACAACTCTTAAAACTACACTTGTGACACAACAACAGTAATATTTCAAACATATTGAAAGCTGGCATTTGAAAAAAAAACAGAGAATAATGAATAAACCAGTTGTTGGGTGAAAATGACTCAACCAGGTGTTCATTTGTAAATGACCCACTACATCTCATTTGACCCAACATGAGCAACACAACAATGTGTTTAAAGTACCTGAAATAACCCAGAATTTTGACCTGAATAAACACAAATGTTTTACAGAAACAACAGCATTTTTTAGAAAGTCTTTTTTTTTTTAGTTATTCTAATGTTTTATTCTGAAAGTCTATTTTTTCAGTTATTTTTATATTTATAGTTTAATGTAACATATTTTTTAAAAGAACAATAAATTGATAAAAACAGAGATAGGCTATATAACAGTTCATTCTTTGTACAAATAAAATTATCAGCTAGTAAAGTTGATTGTCTGTCTAAACAACATTTAACCAATGTTTTTTTTTTCATGTTTTCTTCGCTACAACATATTATCATTTTTTTCTGACTTAATTATATTTTAAAACTGTGGCGAGTGAAAATGTTACTTCGTGCCTCCTGGCGGTCATTTCACGAATGACTTTGAAATGCAACTGATTTATTTTGGCCGCTGTCATTTTGCCGCGGCGGTGATCACAGCGGTAATAGGCATTCTGGTTGACTACCTACTGTAGGTAATACCTCACCCCAGTGTGTTGAGTGTACAGTCTGGATCCTGTAGTAAATCAGTGAACAGCTTCACTCCTGAGTCTCCAGGGTCGTTCCCTCTGAGATCCAGCTCTATCAGGTGAGATGATTTCAGAGCTTCAGCCAGAGCAGTGTATCCTTCCTCTGTTATACTGCAGTCTGAAAGTCTAAAGAGTTGAAGGAAATAAAAAAAAATTCTAAGTCTAATGTCTGATTAAAAGTTTTACCTCGTGTCATTGTTACAATATAACATGAAGGTTTCAGGCACACACACACCAAATAGCCATAACGTTAACATGCTAAATGTTATGCCCAGCATTGTGTAGGCTTCCTTTGTGCTGCTAGGGCGGCTCTGACTCCTAGGGGCATGACTCCAAAAAACCTCTGGGGCTGTGCTGTGGTGTTTGGCACCAGGACATTGGTAGGATGTGGGGTGGCGCCTCCTTGGATTGGACTTGTTTGCGTATAACATGGGGCTTGATCAAATTGGGATCTGGGGAGCTTGTAGGCCTGGTAGGGGGCTTGGGCCCTGTGCATGGCAGGCTGTGGTACACTGGATGCTCCTTCTAGTGTTGTCAACACAGACTTTATTCAGCAGTTTGTACTGCATTGGATTTTCTGTGGAATTGGACCAGACAGGCAGACCTTTGGTCTCCATGGACATAGGTGAGCTTTGGGTGGTCATGATTCTGTCACCAGTTTACTGGGGTATAATTGATGTGTCATTCAATTCACCTGGAGGTGGTGTTAATGTTGTGGCTGTTCAGTGTATGTCCTTCACATAGCCTGTGTTTTCATTCTACATGTAAAGTCATAAGCTGTATTAAAATTTCACCTCAGTATTTGCAGGTTACAGGGTCGATGCTGCAGCAGTGCACAAAGCTTCTGCACTCCAGAGTTTCCAAACTTATTCTCACTCAGATCCATCTCTCTTATGTGTGCAGGGTTTAACTGTAAAGATGAAGACAGAGCAGAACAGCCTTCTTCTCTAACACCACAGTCCTTTAGCCTGAAGATAACATGGGACAGAGGAAACAATCTTCACATTGGAAAAATTCACAGTACAAGTCACATTGCTCAATTCTGATCAGATCGGATTTGCATGACATGACGGTTCACATTTAAAACTACAAGTGACTTTTATCTGACTCTAATGTGGACGTGTCTGTCCTCTGAAACGGCACCCAATCGTACATTGATACGTAGAATTAAGAAAGCCAGATGTCTCACTTTAGCTGTTCAGCTTCTGTTGCTAGAAATGCTATGAAATCCCTGCAATGTTGGTGCCATCAGCGAGAACCACACACATGTGCAAAAGCAAAAATGCCACCATTCACTTTTTAGTCACATGACCACAGATTGAATATGTATCCGATCTACAATTACATGTAAAAGTGAATCAGATCCGATCTGAAAAACATTTTTGTCCAAAACTTTTGCATCTAAAAAAGGAAAATCAGATTTGAGCCACTTGAGGCTGTTAAGTAGAATATAGCATAAGAATTTTATCCAAATTAAAGAAATTAACATTTAAATTTTATATAGGAAGTTAACATTATAATACCCACGTGAGTGTCTGAGGTCTGCAGTGTGAATCCTCCAGTAGAACAGAGAGCTGCTTCACTCCTGAGTCTCCTTTTATTTTCCCACTCAGATCCAGTTCTGTCTGCAGTAAGGGGTTTGTACCCAGAACCTCAGTCAGAGATTTACAGGCTTCCTCTGCTTCAGGACTTTTTAACAAACTGCAGTGAGAGAACAAAGAGAGATTACATTATTAGTGTACTTTACATTCTATCATGTTAGTGTTCTTTTAGAATAATAAACTGTATTTTGTATTAAAGTAATTAACCCCAGTATATTTTCCTCACCTCAGTGTGTTCAGTGTACAGTCTGGATCCTGTAGTAAATCAGTGAGCAGCTTCACTCCTGAGTCTCCAGGGTCGTTCCCTCTGAGATCCAGCTCTATCAGGTGAGATGATTTCAGAGCTTCAGCCAGAGCAGTGTATCCTTCCTCTCTTATACTGCAGTCTGAAAGTCTACAGAGAACAAAAGCATTTTGTTATTAAAATTTAAAGGAGATTTTACTATATAAAGTAACATTTTATAGGACTTTACTTCACTGTGATTAGTGAATATAAACATCATTTGGAAAATGTGTAATATTTTCACTTGTCACCTTGTACTTACTGTGTGTTTGTATTATTAAATATAACTATGACACTATTTTTATCCAGTTCTTTCATCGTTGGACATACTGTATACAAGGCTTTTTATATACTCACTGTGTCAGTGTTTATTAGTATGGGTTCACATGAGAATTAAAGTTAAATTATAGTATGTCCTGTCATTTAATCATGTAAGTGGTATCTCGCCTCCTTAAATTCTGTTTCCAATCACATCAGTCAGGTAAAAGTTACTTATTAGGGGAAATGAACTCACCTCAGTGTCTCTAGTTTACAGTTTGGACTCTTCAGTCCAGCACAAAGCAGCTTCACTCCTGAGTCCTCCAGAGGATTCCTGCTCAGATCCACCTCAGTCAGCTTGGAGGATTCTGATCTGAGAACTGTGTGTAAAGCTGAGCAGCTTCTCTCTGTCAGGTTACACTCACTGAGTCTGAAAGGAGAATTTAAAAGTAAATAAAAATTATCTATTTTTAGTTAAACAATCTAATACCTAGTTCCAGGTGTTTTGCCCATAACAGAAGCAAAAAAAAAGACAACTCCATAGTACTGTTCATGATTTTAGACTTCAAAAAGACAAATGTAAAAAAATTGTAAGCATCTGATATTCTGGTGTCCACATAATTTTGTATTATAAATAATCTTTATTTATTGCATTTCCCAGCTTTTATTCACATGCCTTTAATTTTAAACAGGCATAAATGATCCATGCAGTAGGATAAATGCAAGTTCACAGTGTTTATGCCCAATAATAGGTACTTTCTGCCGTCAAAATACCTATGGACAAGCTTTAGGGGGACATACAGTAATAAAAAAGTTTTACTTACAGGGCTGTTGTGGCTTCCTGTACGACTGGCAGCAGTCTCTTAAAGCATTCATCTGACTTTATGAACTTCTGAAGCACAAACACTTCCAGATCCTCCTCTGATGTCAGTAACACAAAGACCAGAGCAGACCACTGAGCAGGTGAGAGTTCAGCTTCAGAGAGACGTCCTGAGCTCAAGTAGCTTTGGATCTCTTTCATCAGTGAATCATCATTTAACTCCTTCAGACAGTAGTACAGATTGATTGATCTTTCAGGAGATGGATTTTGTTCAAACTTAATCTTAATGTAGTCGACTATGTCCTTTTTGCAGTCAGAGCTGCTTCCTGTGTGTGTCAGCAGACCTTGAATGAGCTCCTGATTAGACTCCACTGAGAGACCCAGAAGGAATCGGAGGAAAAGGTCCAAGTGTCCGTTCTCACTCTCTAAGGCCTTGTCCACTGTCATCTTGAGCAAATTAATAACTTCTGTTTCTTTGCTCTCTTCTGATCGTTTAAAAACATTCTTGTTTTCATTTCTAAAAGATACGTATGTAAATAAAGCAGCAACAAACTCCTGAATGCTGGGATGTACAAAGCTGAAGACTGTGCCTAAGAATCTGCCAGTCTCCTGAGTACACACTCCTGAGTACACCGCTATTTTACTGGGGTCAATTCCACACTTTTCCAGATCGTGTGCATAAAAAATCAGGTTGTTGTTTTCCAGGTGACTAAAGGCGAGATTTCCCAGTGAAAGAATTCCCTCTTTATCCCACGGAATGTCTGAGGCAGTCTTACTGTTATATTTCTTGTCCCCCTGTACAATCTGAAAGATGAGGAAGTACGTGTACATCTCTGTCAGAGTCTGTGGATTGTCTTCACTGTCTGTTTGTCCCAAAATCCCCTCAA
Organism: Clarias gariepinus; assembly: GCF_024256425.1. Classification (NCBI taxonomy): domain Eukaryota; kingdom Metazoa; phylum Chordata; class Actinopteri; order Siluriformes; family Clariidae; genus Clarias; species Clarias gariepinus. Next base: position 1,202,224 of record NC_071106.1, read on the forward strand.
GTACAGTAGCTGAAATCCAACAGAAGACAGGAATATGACACATGATGAAGAGGCTTCTCGATCCTTTAACATGATCAATGATTCTGTTGGCCAGAGTCTCATCACTGATTTTCTTTCTGAAATATTCCACCTTCTGATCATCATTGAAGCCGCGCACCTCTGTGACCCGGTCCACGTGTTCAGCAGGGATCTTAGCAGCTGCTGCTGGTCGAGTGGTTATCCAGATGAGAGCAGACGGAAGCAGATTTCCTTCAATGAGGTTTGTCATTATAGTGTCCAGTGAGGTTGGCATTGATACATCAGTCCACTTCTCATTTTCACCAAATGTTAGAGGAAGTCGACACTCGTCCAGGCCATCGAAGATAAACATGACTTTATACTTATCTGTGAATCTCATTTCTTTTGCTTCTGGAAAAAATTGATAGATGATGTCCTTCAAACTGTAAATGCCCTTGTCCTTCAGGTTCAGTTCTCTGAAAGGCAGTGGGAATATGGACTTGATGTCCTGATATTCTTTTCCTTCAGCCCAGTCTAGAACAACCTTCTGCACACAGATGGATTTCCCGATGCCAGCGACCCCCTGTGTCACCACAGTTCTGATGGGTTTGTCTTCTTCTCCAGGTAATGGTGCGAAAATGCTTTTGCATTCAATTTGTTCCTCCAAGTCCATTTGACTTTTTTCAGTTTTCACACTAGTTTTTTGTCTTTCAATTTGTCTCACCTCATGTTGTTCATTCGTTTGTCCACTTCCACCAGCAGTGATGTACAGATCTGTGTAGATCTTGTTCAGATTGTTGGACTCTCCCTGCTTTGCAATTCCTTCTGATACACGATTATACTTCTTACACAGGTTTGATTTGAGTTTACGTTGCTGGAATCCTATTAGGGCATCTGATTATATATATATATATATATATATATATATATATATATATATATATATATATATATATATATATAAAACAAGAAAGATAAATTTATTGATTAAGTAAATAATTTGTGCTGTTTGAAATAGTATAAAAAGTACATTATGTTTAAACACACATTTACAAATTTTGACCTCTTAGTTTCACTTCAAGTGTGTCTTCTGTGGATTTCTTACCTTGGAGAGCATCAGCGAGGTCACTGTGTTCCATCAACTTCAGGAAGTACAAGGCCATATTAAGAGCTGCGTCTTTAACACTCCAAAGATCTTCCCTCTCATCTCCATAATATTTTGTGTTTTTGTCTCTTAAAAGTCTCTTAAACATCTCCAGCTCGTGTTTTATGAACACAATCATTTTATTTTCAACACCCTTCATAAAACACAGAGAGAATTAAATGCAGGACCACTTTAAGCAAAATTTTATGGTACAGTGGAACCTTGGATTACAAGCATAATTCGTTCCGGAAGTGTGCTCAAGTATCCAAACACTTGTAAACTAAATTGAATGTTTATATATGGAATATATGAAATATATATATACTGTATATATATATATTTATATATATATATATGAGGTGAATAAGTATTTGATCATCCTGTGATTTTGCAAGTTCTCTTACTTAGAAATCATGGAGGGGTCTACAATTTTCACTTTGAGAGGAAAAATCTAAAAAAAAAAATTCAGAAATCACATTGTATGATTTTTTAACAATTTATTTGTGAATTACTGTGTCAAATAAGTATTTGATCACTTGTGTCGAAAAATGTTAATCTTTGGTACAGAAGCCTTTGTTAACAATTACAGAGGTCAAACGGGTCCTGTAGTTCTTCACCAGGTTTGCACACACTGCACCTTGATATGCTTCTTACGGAGCCACTCCTTGGTTTTCCTGGCTGTGTGCTTTGGGTCAATGTCATGTTGGAAGACCCAGCCACGACCCATCTTTAATGCTCTGACTGATGGAAAAGAGGTTTTTGCCCAATATGTCACAATACATGGCCCCATTCATCCTGTCCTTAATACAGTGCAGTCGTCCTGTCCCCTGTGCAGAAAAACACCCCCAGAGCATGATGCTTCCAGCTCCATGCTTCACTGTAGGTATGGTATTATTGGGATGATACTCATCATTCTTCTTCCTCCAAAAATGGCGAATGGAGTTAAGACCAAAAAGTTCTACTTTAGTCTCATCTGACCACAGGACTTTCTCCCATGACTCCTCGGGATCATCCAGATGGCCCCCTGGCAAACTTCAGACGGGCCTGGACATGGGCTGACTTAAGCAGGGGAACCTTCCGTGCGATGCAAGATTTTAAACCATGATGTCTTAGTGTATTACTGAAGGTAGCCTTGGAAACGATGGTCCCAGCTCTCTTTACGGCATTGACCAGCTCCTCCCGTGTAGTTCTGGGCTGATTCTTCACCATTCTTAGCATCATTGATACCGCACGAGAAGAGATCTTCCGTGGGGCCCCAGTCCGAGGGACATTGACAGTCATCATTAGCCTCTTCCATTTTCTGCCAATTGCTCCAACAGTTGTTCTTTTTTCTCCAAGCTGCTTGGCAATTGCCCCGTAGCCCTTTCCAGTTTTGTGAAGGTCTACAATTTTGTCTCTTGTGTCTTTTGACAGCTCTTTGGTTTTGCCCATGTTGCTACTTAGACGTTGGCTGATTGTGGGGTGCACAGGTGTCTTTATGACAGCTAACGACCTCAAACAGGTGCTACTAATTTAGAATGATAAGCAGAATGTAGCTGGACTATTTAAAAGCAAAATAACAGGTCTTTGTGGGTCAGAAATCTGGCTGATAAGCAAGTGATCAAATACTTATTTGACACAGTAATTCACAAATAAATTGTTAAAAAAAATTGATTTCCGGATTTTTTCTTTTTAGATTCTGTCTCTCACAGTGGAAATGCACCTATGCTGAAAATTGTAGTCCCTCCATGATTTCTAAGTAAGAGAACTTACAAAATCACAGGGTGATCAAATACTTATTGAACTCACTGTATATATATATATATATATATATATATATATATATATATATATATATATATACACTGTATAAAATATATGGAAATAATGGAATCTCAAATTATTCATTCCACAGCCCAAAAAAATAAATACATAAAAATAATTAACACAAAATATAAAGTAAAAATAAAACAAATTAACCTGAACTTTACCTTAAAAAAAAAAAGTAAAAATAAATCCCGACAGATAGGTGTTTCCGTGCGACAGGACGAGTGGTGTGTTTGTGTGTGTCCAAGGACGCACGCGCACACAAAGTGCACACTGATACAGAGAGAGAAAATGGATCTTTAACCTCTCTAATGAGACTTGCTTTTGCTTTACATGCGCGCTGTACACTCACGCATACAGACACAAAATAAAATATATTTTACACACACACACATGGTCACAGTGTTATAGTAAACAGTACACGCGTGCACAGATGTTGGTTATACCAGTAAGAAACGAGCACTAAGACCCAGCAGGGAAGATGATTACCCACAATTCTGTAGCGCAAAAGAGCGAAAAACCATTGGCGCAGTTGTGATCACGTGAAACAAGTAGCGCATGCGTAATACATGATACCCGGTACTCGTAAACAAAGACTTTGTTTACTAGTTCATTTTTCAAGTCAAAATGTATAAAAAATCTCGAAAACCGCATTACTCGCAATCCAAGGTTCCACTTAATTCACACAGTCTATTTTATATATTAAGGCATGATAAACCTTACTAATGTTCTCTGATCCAAAATTACTAAATTAGTCACATATCCTAGTGTGTATATTAGCTGACAGTCTGTACTTATAGACTGCGCATAGAATTTGCTGATTTTTGTCTTTAGAGTCAAGGACAATGCAAATTGTAGAGAAAACCATTACATCCATGCTCATGTCCACTGCTGGGATCTTAATCAGGGCCAGGGGTAGCTCAGTGGTTAAGGCATTGGACTACGGTTCGGAAGATCCCAGGTTCAAACCCCACCACCACCACCAAGTTGCCACTGTTGGGCCTTTGAGCAAGGCCCTTAACCCTCAACTACTCGGATGTGTATGAAATTTAAAAAATGTACGTTGCTCTGGATAAGAGCATCTGCCAAAATGCCTAAATGTAACCAAGCACCTTACCCTATCTGCTACAGGAATGCTCTATCATGACACACTGGGATATGCAAGAAAATTATTTCATTTTGCTATAATGTAACTGTGTCAAAGACTGCAATATCTGCAAGTGCTTCTTCTACTTACGTGAAAGCAGTTCAAAGAAAAAGAAAAGAAAAAACAAGTCGCATAACCACCATAGACCTTTCCTTCTCTCTCCACCAGGTTTGTAAAACAGTATTACTGACTGACAAGTGAAGACTATTAACCAGTGGCTGTTTCCGTGTGTATGAAGCCCTGAGTGAACTCCCCTTTAGTGCAAATACAGTATGTATATATACACCAATCAGTCATAACATTAAAACATTAGCATTGATTATCAGTTATATAAATAAACTGGCCGAGAGGATCATGGGCACCAAAGGTTCCCCCATGCCATCAGTTACCAAAGACCAACCCATCTGGTCCAATCCAAAAGAAAAGCCAATGCAGCAGAAATTAGATCCCAATCCGCTCAAGCACTTATGGGATAAACCAAACTAACATGTCCAAACAGTGAAGACGTTCATACTGTATGTATATACTTTTATATAGACATAAAAGTTAGGTCGAAACTTTTCACTGTGTTGTTTGAGACTGAAAAAGCTACTTGGATGAGTAGTGAAGCATTTTATACTTAGTTGGTAAAAACTCCAGATAACCCTACCTGGATGATTGAGAATCTCCACAGACAATCATTGCATTGAAGGATCTTACCTATTTGCTTAATTAAATCCAGGTAGTCCATGTTATTATGCGGTCCAGTGAGGCACAGTGACTGATGGGTACTGTAGTTTTTATTACAGAAAAATGATAAACCATTGTTCACTTGTTCCCTTTACTGCTCATCATTTTGTTTGAAGGGAGTAGTTTCACTCCTTATGGTTTAGAATCTTACTTATGACGGCTGAATACCCTGTGCAGTCCGTTTCTATGGAACTAGCTAATTGGAACACAGGAAATGACTTCTCCTCATTTCCTACCCATTCACGCACTGCCTCATCTATATCAGATGCCATTCATACAAGGCCTCAGTTAGACAGTATAAGTTCTCGGGTACAGTCATCCTAGCCAGACTCTATACATGCTCAGTCATCATTATTAGATAATACTAACAAAGCACAGCTTCTAGGGTTTCTTGTATCCATGATGCAATTCAAATCACCATGGTTACATGAGTTCATCTTATGATTTTATAAAAAGGGGTTTTAAGTTTGGCTCCTAAAAATGTGACTTGGCTCCTAAATATTTTGGGTTTAAATTTATTTGTGTCTGGAGCTTTGACATTCTAGGAAGCATCATCAAAGATGATTTAAGACTTACATTGAAGATGTTGTAGAGCGGGTCTGTAATCTTTTTGCTTTCTTTATTGTCACTTTTTACAGCAGCTGCAGGCTCAGTATGATATCTACAGTCAAAATAATTTAACTTGATTGTCAGTTTCATTTAATAAAACAAATAAAAAGCAGTATTGATTGGTGAAACTGTATACCTTCTCTTTGACGGTATCCCTGGTGTTCTGTCAGTGCTACATGTATGTGGTGTAGCCTGGAAGGATTTTTTTCTAAAAAGAGAGAATGGGAAATATTATTGTTTTCACATTACAATATACAGTAATACTGAAATAATGTTGTTTAAAAACAACTTGCTGACCATAAACACCAGTAATAGGACATATTGTATGTACTTTTTATAGTCAAAATTTTGTGCACCCTGACCAACAAACCTAATGTTTCTTTCCCAAACTGTTACCACAAAATCTAAACACACAGTTGTAGAGAATGTCTCTGTGTGTGCTATAGCGTTACAGTTTCCCTTTGCTAAGTGTTTTACACTCAATCCCACTGGACTGAAAATCCCCATGGCCACGCACCAACATCTAGTGAAAAACCTTCCCAGAAGAGCAGAGCGCAATATAACAGCACAGGGGAAGTAGCTCTGAAATGGGATGTTTAATAAGCACATATGGGTGTGATGGTCATCGGTCCAGACACTTTTGGACATATGGTGTAATTATAACAGCGTGATTTATTTATGTTCCATTAAAAAATAACAACCATAAGTGACAGGGATTCGAACAAGCTATCAAATCAGAACATAAAATGAACACAATAATTTTATATAAATGTCCTAAATAAAGTTAACTCTTAGCTAAACTGCAAGTGTGAAGCTTCAGTGGACAAGACTGAATAGACTGAATTTTGTGTATAATAAAAAGAATCTGTGTTTGGTAACTTTGTTAGTGGATGATTCTCCTCTTGTGAAATTTAACAACTTAATTAAATTCATGGATTTGTTTCTTTACTGTTTATTTTAGTTGAATCTTAATGAAAATGCTTTAATTCTGTTCTGTCCCGAGTTAATACGCTAGGCTGTTCTAAACTGATAATATTACATTCGAAGCAAATGTAAATCCTTAAATTTAAGCACCTTTAATGCTCTGGTGATAAATATATTAGCAGATATGTTTAAATGCTAACAAGCTTAAATGCTTTTAATATGTCATTAAAAATAAATTATCTGAATGATTACAAACCACAGCTTCCCTCACAATGACATGGCCCCCCCGGCTTGGGTTGTGTACATCTTTTACTGGAGGTGCACATCAGGCTGTCACTGAGTATGTGGCTGCACGGTAATTACGTGAGATGTGTGAGACCTGATGCAGAAGCATCCTGTGGTAGTGGATAGTCCACCTTTTAGTTTTGTTCTTTTATTTTATTTAAGACTGGTTAGGTCCCTTGAAAGTATTGCACAGTTTGCAAGGCCCTATGAGGTGCATATATTTGTAAGGGTTTATCTTGTGATGATGCAGAGAAGCGTTCATGGGAGGTGTGCTTGCGGTCCTACAACCAGCACCTCGTACCATGTTCACACTCATCACTCAACCAGTAAAAAGAAACCCTTTAGCAACATAGCCAGCTCTACAGCCTGGTTAGGAGTGGGGAAACTCGCATGTTCTCCACCATCTCACAGGATATTGTTTTTCACCATCCCACTGTCCTGGGCTGCATATAAAAGGCCAGTCATGCATCATTATAGAGAGTAGCGGGTCTCGAGAAAAAACAAAAAAATAATTTGTTTTTTCTCACTTCCAGAGTCCGACCATGCTGGAAGCTAAGAAAGTTCACTCTCTGAGGAAGTGACAACAATACCTTTCCTGAAAGAGAAATGTCTTTTATCAATCAATACTGTATCCCTTAAAACATTGAAATACACCAATTCAGGTGATCAGAGATAAAACTGTTTTGACAAATTTTACAGATTTATGTAGTTAAATCTAATCTGATCTGAAAGTTCCTTGAAAACTACTTTGATTTTTTTAGTCCATTCACTTGAGGCTGTTGGCACAAATAAGAGTTTAGATTTTTGTATGGATTACTCATAAAAACGTCACAGTTATTGAGACAATCTTTATTTGTCTAAACTCATAAAACACACAACAGTAGTTTCCAAGACTTTACCTAAGCATATTGAGCAATTACCAGTGAGTTGGTTAAATAAAAGATTCCCGGATTAACTCAGCATCTCAGAATCACTCCTAGGAATCACTCTCAAAGTTTATTTAGGTACAGTCATAATCTAATCAAAATGACTTAAAAATGTTTTTGTCCTTTAATGTTTTTTTTGGCATATTTATCACTCTTACAGTGAGTATAGAAAAAAATCACCCGTCTCAATATAACCACATTCTAGTTACAGGAATTTATGACAAAGAGTGGTGATTGTGTGCATGTGACAACAATATCAGAAATTTTCTATAAATGTGGTTTGTATTGGAGGGTTACAAGAAAAAGCCACGAAGCGTCTGAACTTAACAAAAATAGACCAAGAAAAACGTGTTATGGTCAGATGAGACTAAAATGTAATTATTTGGCTGTAACACTATATGTCTGGTGGAAATCCAACACAGCTCACCATCCAAATAACACCATTCCTACAGTAAACCATGGAGGTGGTAATATACTGTTATTTCTAACATGACAATGACCCAAACACACAGCAAAACTGACACCACAGTGGCTGAAGGAGAAAAAGGTGAATGTCCTGGCATGGCCGAGTCAGAGTCCAGACCTAAACCCCACTGAACATCTGTGGAATGACCTGAAGACTGCAGTCCACAAACAGAAAAGAAAAAGAAACTTGTGAGAGGATGAAACCATTTTGCTTGTGGAGAAGGGGGTGAAATGTAAATAAATAAATAAATAAATTGAGCAAAATTCTGCCCTACTCTACCTCTGAAGATAAAAATGAGTGGATGGTAATTTGTGAAAGCATCAATGACACCTGTCAGTTTGACGCACATACTCCTGAGGAGTGTGAAACACGGTGAAACGGTCACAATCAAATTTAACTCAACTTGAGCAGCTCTGCAAAGAAGAATGAGCAAATCTTACAAAGTCTAGATGTAAAAGGTTAGTAAAAACATACAGTATCCCAATGGACTGAAGGCTGTAACTAAAGCAAAAGATGGTTCAACACAATACTGACGCAAGGGTCGATCCTTTTGCAACTCAGATAAACTCAGTTTTTTTCCTATTCTTTTCTGACATGTTGCTGTTATATTGTTCACTTAGATGTTAAAAGTTGCACTGAATAAATACAGCTGGATAAAACAAAACAAAAAAACTGTGTCTGTCTTCATTGCAGGCTGCAAAGCAACAAAATGTAATTAATTTAAAGGGGAGTAATTCTTTTCTATACCCATTGTATATGATTCAAATCATCAAACTAGTTTTAATATCACACAAACTTAATCCAAGTGAATACAAAATTCTGTTATTAAATGATGACTCTCATTATTAAAGGAAAAAATCTGTCCAAACCTGCCTGGCCCTCATGTGGAAAAAGTTATTTCCTCCTAAACCTAATACTGTGACTGGTTGTGCTACCTCTGGTGGCAACAACTGCAATCAATTGTTTGTTAAAACTGAAAATAAGTCTTTCACGTCACTGTGAGTGAAGTTTGGCCCATTCTTCTGAGCAGAATCATTTAAATTCAGCCACATTGGAAAGTCCTGTTTAAATAACCTGTTTGGGGTCATGTTTCAGCATCCCGATCCGATTTAGGTCCGGACATCATTTAGGCAAAATAAAATTCAGGTAGGGGAAAATACTTTTCCACAGCACTGTACTTTTCAGAACACGTTTATTAAAAAATAAAATTGCAAACATTTTTTATAGAATATAATGATTAAAAAGAAACAACAATACCTTTCCTGAGCGTGTGTTCCGTCTTTAAAGTGGATAGGCAGCGGCATTGACTGGTCACTCTTAAAGGACACACAGCTCAATAAGGGGGAACTTGGCCTTTTCTTATTTCCACTAAAGAGTCAAGAGAAATGTCTTTTATCAATTATATATCTTACAGTATTGAAATACACCAATTCCAAGAAAGATCAGAGATAGTTTCACTAAAGAGTAAAGGGAAATGACTGGTTTATCTTCTAAAATCTTTAAATGTTAAATGAATTCTGAATCTTTAACTTTGTTAACAATTTACTATATGGACAAAAGTATGTACACCCTCAACAGGTCAGCCATTACAAATTATAAACAGAGTGGGACAAAATTTTTCAAATATTCTGGAGCCTCCTCGACATCCCAACATCAGCACCCGAGCTCACTAATCCTCATGTAGTGTGTGAATGAACACAAAACCCCACAGCCACACTCCAACATCTAGTGGAAAGCCTTCACAAATGTGGAGCACATTATAACAGCAAAGGTGGACTAAATCAGGAATGGCTTCTGCCAATTGCCATAACAGTAAATGGGTGTGATTGTGTACCGTGAAGGCGTTCTGAGTTTAAACAGAATAAAATGTTAATTATATCATTAAGCGAGACTAACTCACCTCTGTACACAAACAGATTTCCCTCCTCACCAACACAATGTTTATTTCTTTTTGTTCACTGTTTCTATTCACACATGATTTCAGTTCCATATTTAACTGAATACGTATGTAAACCATTAAGTATGAGGAAGTCTAATCTGGACATTTTGGAGTATGATTAACAGCTGAAGGATTAATAGTTAACTGATTCTCTACACTTAATTCTGTGCTTGGAGATGAGCCTGGTCTCCTCCCTCTCTTGCTAACATTCCTCATACCTCTTCAGGTAATTTAATTAAACATTTTACTGCATTGGTGGATGAAAACATTAGTGGAGGTTTTTAAATGCTAACAAGACATTCATCTGCGCTATACATTTTTTTAAATCAAACTGATCATGATGATGATGATGTTGCTGCTGCTGGAGGTGGTGATGATGATGATGGTGATGATATTTTAAATTCATTATAAAATTGGACTTTCCATGAGACAAACAGTGAACAGGACTGACAACAGTACCTTTCCTGAAGGTTTGTTCCATCTTTAAAGTGGATGGAGAGTGGCATTGACTGGTCACTCTTAAAGGACACACAGCTGGATACAGGAGACCTCGGTCTAAAATGAAATAAAAAGAAACAGGAAGTGGCCAATAACTTCTGTGTACATTAAGTGATGTACATGAAATCTTAGGAATATGTTAAGAATAGAAATTTGATCACATCGATATGACAACTATGAGTCTCAGTCATAGCGCCACCAACTGGCAGCAGAAAGTGTGTCACTTTTTACAATCTGAAAATTTTAATTTCTTCAGATTTTTTCCAAAATCAGTCAGAATATTGACAAGACATGGTTCATTTAAAACTGTAAAGAAATTTTTGATCATTTGAATCGTGTTGTTATAGCGAGGAATTACAGTAAATAAAGATATAATAGCAAAAAAATAATAATGTTCTCATATCTTACAAGTGGAAAGGCCTAATGTTCTAAAATAATATTTCACATAGAGAAGGGAAGTGATTATGAGGAAGGCCAGAGTGGTTGGGCCCGGGGCGTGGCACAGGGCCTTCACAGCGCCCCCTGGAACTTTGTCAGAAATCTAGCTGCATACCTCACACTTGCACGTAAACGTGTGAAACTCATCTCATTGAGTTAAGTTTCATACTCCATGTCATGAGATCAGCTTAACAGAAAGTCAATTAATTAGGGTTGTTTGAAAAACGCACACAATGGAATGTGATATACTCTTCCTACAGAATGTATCTGATTGCCATTAAACCAGGCCAATATGATCTCAAAACATTGAGGATCTAAAATTTTGAAGGAAAATTTATTTCTCACATGATTTAGCTCTGGTGAGCCCTTAAACTTATGGCTTTAAACTTATAATACCTTCTGTGTAAATTTCTTGATGTACATCAATCCTCAGTTTTGAGGAGAGAAGAAAGCTGCACTCAATGACATGACTATTGTGAGTCTCAGTCATAGCGCCACTAATTGGCAGCAGGGAGTGTTTACTGTTATGAATCAGTTTTAATTTTTTGTTACTAAAATATTTGTCTCTCACAGTTGATCGGGCCCAGACCGGTAAGTGTATCAAGGTGCAGCGGACACAACAACCAATAACTCTTCTTCTCTTAGCTTAAAACTTATTTCTAAACCGAACACAATATAAACAGAAACATTAAAAATCATTATGAGGAGTTTATTATGACATTTAGAAATTTCACTCTAAAATGGCGCTGTGTGTGTGTGTGTGTGTGTGTGTGTGTGTGTGTGAGTGCATGTGTTTGGATCAGGAAGTGGCGTCGTGTTTACAGGTTTATTGTATTTGTTCGTGGTGAGAAGAAAATATAGTAGAAATATGTCACAAAATGTTATAATGAATAACATGGCTGATGTGAAACTGTAAAGGATTTAGTGACGTGTTAAAGGGTGTTGCTTTGGCAAGGATTTAAATTAATGTTCTTATAACTTAAGAATGGAAATTCAAAATGTCTCAAAACATTTTACATAGAAAGAATAACTGGTTGTGACTAAGTTTGCTAAGTTCCATGATTTTGTGATGCTACAACGACTCACCACAAATTTTACATTGATGAGCTCATTGACTAGACCTGGTTTTGGTCTGCAGTACTAAACTATGTCCACTAGATGTAGGTATTTCCCCTTTTTTCATGTTCAGAATTTAAATATATACGGTAATAACAAATATAAACAACATACAGTATTATATATATATATATATATATATATATATAAAACTGTCAGGCTCGGGTCTTGAACCCGGATCTCTGGTGTGGTGGGTGAAGAGTTTACCACTGAGCCACAAGGGTGATAGGTTTGGACCCAACTGAAAGCACTCAAAGCAGATGTCTCAGGTAGAGTAGATTTATTTGAAAAAGGGCAAAAGATATAAACAGGCAGTTAATAATCAACAAAGGTTCTTCTCACTTAGAGGAATTATTAAAAATAAAGAAAAACAAACCCTCAAACAAAAGCTTCCACAAGGGGAGAAAACAGCCAGGGAATAAAGAGTCAAAAACTTACAGCAGGGAACTCTGAATAGTTACGGAAGGTTCAGCAGGAGACACTGGGCAGAGACTCAAAAACCGAGTGAATCAGAGGGGAGAAAATAAACAGCTTAAATACACTGGGGGGAAAACGAGACACAGGTGATCTAGAAAACTAATGAGGAAACACAAGGAAGAACTAAAGATAAGGGGAACACAAATGACCTCTAGAGGCCTGGGGAGAAACTACAGGAGGAACGAAAGGCTGACAGGACCCCCTCCTCTAGGAACGACTCCTGGCGTTCCTTTTAGCACCTCCCAATTGCCGAGTGCGGAACTCCCGGATTAAACTTGGATCCAGGATGTCCTTGGCTGGGACCCAAGAGCGCTCCTCCGGCCCGTAACCCTCCCAGTCCACCAGATACTGTAGTGAGTTCCGGATCCTCCGGGAGTCCAGTATCCGGCGGACTGTGTAGGCTGGCCGGCCATCGATGACTCTGGGAGGTGGAGGGGTTCTGCGTGGGGGGGCAAAGGGAGAAGACAAAACAGGTTTTAACAAAGAGACATGAAACGTCGGGTTAATTCTAAGGGAATGAGGAAGAAATAAACGATAAGAAACAGGGTTAACTTTCCTGGCAATGCGAAAGGGGCCAATGAACTTCTGAGCCAACTTCCTCGATTCAACCCGGAGGGGCAGGTTCTTGGTGGATAACCAGACTCTTTGACCAGGTCGGAAGTTGGGCGCTGACCGGCGGTGGCGGTTTGCCTGACTTTGGTATCTTTTGGAGGATCGAAGAAGGATTTGCCTAGCCTTCCTCCAGGTTTGTCGGCAGCGCTGAACGAAGCGTTGGGCAGATGGAACGCCCACCTGTGCTTCTTCCTCAGGAAACAATGGGGGGACATACCCAAACTGACATTCGAAGGGGGACAGTCCAGTGGCCGAAGACTGGAGGGTGTTGTGTGCGTATTCCGCCCACAGAATGTAGGTTGCCCAAGAAGTAGGGTTTTGGGCTGCCATGCACCGCAGGGTGGTCTCCAGATCCTGATTAATCCGTTCTGTTTGGCCATTGGACTCAGGATGGAACCCAGATGAAAGGCTGGCTGTGGCCCCAATCAGCCTGCAGAAGGCACTCCAGAACCGGGATGAGAACTGAGGCCCCCGATCAGAGACCATATCTAATGGCATACCAAAAATCCGAAAGACATGACTTATAAGGAGTTCAGCTGTCTCCTTAGCAGATGGCAGCTTGGGCAGAGGAATGAATCGGGCGGCCTTAGAGAACCGGTCCAACACCACCAGGATGACAGTGTTACCTTGGGATGGTGGGAGTCCTGTAACAAAGTCCAGAGACAGGTGTGACCATGGCCTGCGGGGAATGGGTAAGGGATGGAGTAGGCCCTGGAGTCGCTGCTGAGTGGACTTACCCTGGCTGCACACAGTACAGGCCTCCACGTAGCCCTTTACATCCACCTTGATAGATGGCCACCAAACTCGAGTGTACGAGCAGTTCCTGGGTGGCATGTCAAGGAGGACCCATGACCCCACTGCAAGACCCGGGCCCGAGCAGAATGAGGGACGTATAGGCGGCCCAATGGACCGCCTCCTGGATCTGGCTCATGAGCTTGAGCCGCCCGCACCTCCCGCTCTAGATCCCACTGAAGGGGTGCAATGATCTTTGACCTCGGGATAATCTGGGCCAGCGGTTTCTCCTTTGTCTCGGGAAAGTAAGCTCGGGACAGGGCATCCGGTTTGACATTCTTGGCGCCGGGTCTGTAAGACAGAATAAATTGAAAACGATTAAAAAACAACGACCACCGAGCCTGCCGAGGATTGAGCCGCTTAGCTTGCTGGAGATATTCCAGGTTCTTGTGGTCCGTGAGAACTTGGAACGGATGCAGAGCCCCCTCAAGCCAATGACGTCATTCCTCCAGAGCAAGTTTAACCGCTAGCAGTTCTCGATCCCCCACATGGTAGTTCCGCTCTGCATCTGAAAGACGATGAGACATAAAAGCACAGGGATGCAATTTACCGTCCTCACCTTTTTGTGACAGGATGGCCCCTACGCCTATCTCCGATGCATCTACTTCCACCACAAAAGGTTTTTCTGGGTCAGGGATAGAAAGGATGGGAGCGGAAGTAAAACGGCGTTTGAGATCCTGGAAGGCCCCTGATGCTTCTGGGCCCCAGCAAATCTTGGTTCCTCCTCCCTTAGTCAGCGCTGTCAAGGGAGCCACCACAGAGCTAAAATTCCTAATAAACTTCCTATAAAAGTTTGAAAAGCCAATGAAGCGTTGGACCTCCTTGACGGAAGTGGGAGTGGGCCAATTCAGGACAGCCTCGACTTTCTTAGGGTCCATCTCCACATGGCCAGGAGTGACAATGAACCCAAGAAACTGAGCCTAAGTGACATGAAACTCACATTTCTCGGGCTTCACGTAAAGATGGTTATCGAGAAGTCTCTGGAGGACCCTGCTAACATGCTGCTTGTGCTCCTCTAGTGATCTTGAGAAAATGAGAATATCATCCAGATACACGAAGACGAATAGATTTAGCATATCCCGAAGAACGTCATTAATTAGAGCTTGGAATACAGCAGGGGCATTTGTAAGTCCAAAGGGCATTACCAGATACTCATAGTGGCCTGTGGGGGTGTTGAAGGCTGTCTTCCATTCGTCACCCTGCCGGATCCGAACAAGATGGTAGGCATTGCGAAGGTCTAGTTTTGTAAACACGGAAGCCTCTTGAAGTAACTCAAAAGCCGTGGCCATGAGCGGAAGGGGATATCGATTCCGAACGGTGATCTTGTTAAGGGCCCGATAATCAATACACGGCCTGAGACCCCCGTCTTTCTTTCCCACAAAGAAGAAGCCTGCACCGGCTGGAGAAGTAGAGGGACGGATGATGCCGGCTGCCAAGGACTCCTTGATGTAAATGTCCATTGCTTTACGCTCAGGAGGAGACAAGGAGAAGATCCGACCTCTTGGAGGGGAGGAACCAGGGAGCAGATCAATGGCACAGTCATAGGAGCGGTGAGGTGGTAGGGAGGTGGCTCGGGATTTGCTAAACACCGTCTTGAACTGATGATAGCACCTGGGGACTCGAGAGAGGTTAGTAGGCTCCGGAAGCTCTGGACTAGGTGAGGGTGGATTCCGAAGTACGCAGGTAGCCTGGCAGGTGAGGCCCCAGCTAAGAATAGTGCTAGCAGCCCAGTCGATGTGGGGATTGTGTGTGTGCAGCCAGGGGTAACCAAGGATGACAGGGGACTCAGGACAGTCAATAAGATAGAAGGTCTCCTTCTGCTGGTGTTGAAGAATGGCGAGTTGCAGGGGCTGAGTGGCCTCTGTTACTTTGCCTGGTTCCAGCGGTCTGCCGTCCAATGCTGTCACGGCCTGGGGATGAGACAGGGGTTGTGTTGGGATCTTGAGTTGTTTAGCCATTGACAGGTCCAGGAAATTGCCCGCAGCACCAGAATCGATCATGGCTTGGACCAGAAGCTGGTGACCCTCCCAGGACAGAGTGGCCGGAATGGCTAGGACGGCATTAGTAGGAGGATCTCTAATTTTCCCCATCACAGCCCTCCCACAGCTGGGCGGGGACCCCCATTTCCCGAAAGCTCAGGGCAAGAGGAGCGAAAGTGGCCAGAAGATCCACAGTAAAGACAAAGCCGCTCCCTCATGCGGCGTTCCCTCTCCTTAGGAGTGAGCCTGGAGCGACCCAACTGCATGTTCTCCGGGAAATCACAATGCTGTTCAGGGACAAGGGGCGCTCTAGGGGGCACACCAACTGGCGAAACAGATCTGCTCATAAGTAATTGAGGTGGAGGTGCCTTACGACGAGCCAACCTCCGCTCTCTTAGATGATTGTCCAGACGGATGGCAAGGGTAATGAGGGACTCGAGATCAACAGTAGGCTCACGGGTGGCTAACTCGTCTTGTAGGGACTCTGACAACCCCCTCTGAAAACAGACCATCAGCGCCTCCTCATTCCATCCACTTGTCGCCGCGATGGTCCGAAACTCTATGGTGAAGTCTGCTGCACTGCGGGAGCCCTGTAGGAGGGTAAGCAGGCGCTTGGAAGACTCTCGACCACTGACTGGGTAAAGACTCATTCGAACTCCTTCTTAAAGGTCACATATGATCCTGGGATTGCCACACTGCAGAGGCCCAGGAAATTGCTTTGTCCGAGAGAAGGGTAATCATGTAAGCAATCTTCGAGCGGTCAGTGTGGAAACTTGAGGGCTAGAGTTCGAAGGTCAGGGAACACTGGGTGGGAAAGCCCTAACAGGAACTAGGATCCCCAGTGAAGTGTTTGGGAGGGGGTAGGCAAGGCTCTGAAATGGTTGTAGGCCCCTGGAATGGTGCAGTGGCAGGTGGGGCCAGGGCTTGTGGGGGGCCAGGGAGCCGTTCAGCAATCTGGTGGATGGAACTTGTCACCTCTGCCAGGAGTTGAGAATGCTTAGCCATCAGCTCCTCCTGTCGGCTGAGAATGGCCTCGTGGCGCTGGAAGGATGATTCATGTTGAGCAACCACCCTCATCAGATCTCTGGTATCGAGTGTTTCTGGGTCCATGATTGACTCGGTTTTTCTGTCAGGCTCGGGTCTTGAACCCGGATCTCTGGTGTGGTGGGTGAAGAGTTTACCACTGAGCCACAAGGGTGATAGGTTTGGACCCAACTGAAAGCACTCAAAGCAGATGTCTCAGGTAGAGTAGATTTATTTGAAAAAGGGCAAAAGATATAAACAGGCAGTTAATAATCAACAAAGGTTCTTCTCACTTAGAGGAATTATTAAAAATAAAGAAAAACAAACCCTCAAACAAAAGCTTCCACAAGGGGAGAAAACAGCCAGGGAATAAAGAGTCAAAAACTTACAGCAGGGAACTCTGAATAGTTACGGAAGGTTCAGCAGGAGACACAGGGCAGAGACTCAAAAACCGAGTGAATCAGAGGGGAGAAAATAAACAGCTTAAATACACTGGGGGGAAAACGAGACACAGGTGATCTAGAAAACTAATGAGGAAACACAAGGAAGAACTACAGATAAGGGAAACACAAATGACCTCTAGAGGCCTGGGGAGAAACTACAGGAGGAACGAAAGGCTGACATATAACTTATATGATAATGTAGTTTGCTTTGAGGATGCTGGCGGAGAAGTACAGAGAAGGTAACAGGGAGTTGCATTGTGTCTTTTTAGATTTAGAGAAAGCGTATGACAGGGTGCCAAGAGAGGAGCTGTGGTGTTGTATGAGGAAGTCTGGAGTGGCAGAGAAGTATGTTAGAGTGGTGCAGGACATGTATGAGAGCTGTAAGACAGTGGTAAGATGTGCTGTAGGTGTGACAGAAGAGTTTAAGGTGGAGGTGGGTCTGCATCAAGGATCGGCTCTAAGCCCCTTTTTGTTTGCTCTGGTGATGGACAGGATGACAGATGAGGTAAGACAGGAGTCCCCATGGACTATGATGTTTGCAGATGACATTGTGCTCTGTAGCGAGAGCAGGGAACAGGTGGAGGAAAATTTGGAGAGGTGGAGGTATGCTCTGGAAAGCAGAGGAATGAAGGTTAGCCGCAGCAAGACGGAATACATGTGTGTAAATGAGAGGGACCCAAGAGGATCGGTGAGGCTACAGGGAGCAGAGGTAAAGAAGGTGCAGGATTTTAAGTACTTAGGGTCAACGGTCCAGAGCAACGGAGAGTGTGGAAAGGAGGTGAAGAGGCGGGTACAGGCAGGTTGGAATGGGTGGAGAAAAGTGTCAGGTGTGTTGTGTGATAAAAGAGTATCAGCGAGAATAAAAGGAAAGGTGTACAGGACAGTGGTGAGACCAGCGATGCTCTACGGCGTAGAGACAGTGGCGCTGAAGAAAAGACAGGAGGCAGAGTTGGAGGTAGCAGAGCTGAAGATGTTGAGGTTCTCTTTGGGAGTGACAAGGATGGATAGGATCAAAAATGAGTTTATCAGAGGGACAACCCAGGTTACATGTTTTGGAGATAAAGTCAGAGAGGCCAGATTGAGGTGGTTTGGACATGTTCAGAGGAGAGATTGTGAATATATCGGTAGAAGGATGCTGAGGTTGGAACTGCCAGGCAGGAGGTCTAGAGGAAGACCAAAGAGGAGATTTATGGATGCAGTGAGAGAGGACATGAAGTTAGTTGGTGTGAGAGAGGAGGATGCAGAGGATAGGGTTAGATGGAGGCAGATGATTCGCTGTGGCGACCCCTGAAAGGGAACAGCCCAAAGACAAAGAAGAAGATATGATAATGTAGTTTAGAGTTTAGAGTCAGTGTCTCTGTTGACATCAGTAAACATTGCTATGGTCTGTTCCATTACACACAAACTGTCACCTTTGTCCTCTTGTATTTATTTCCCCTTTAACTGCATGAGCCCACTGTGTGACTATCCTGCCCTGCCGCACCAGATTGGGCCTGATCATCGTAATTTTTTGTCTGTACTTTTTTTTATATACACATGTGACCCTAAACTGAAATGTAGCACCCTTAACTATGAAACATTCAAAAATTACCCATAATGCTTAGGGCTCAATAATAGTTTTTAAACTTGCTCCCATTTAAAATTTTTTTAGTATACATTTTCTTTTTTACATTTTGCCAACATTTCTTAAACCCTGACTTCAAATTGTAAAAGAATGGTATTAAGACAGATTTCATGCTTAATCTGTTACTTCACTATTTTATAATTTTGGGTTTGTGTACGTTAAAGCCCTCTTTATTATTAAACAGTTCTTACCTTTCTATTTTTCGAAGGTCTTCCGGTAGACCCATTTCAGAGGTCATTTTTTCACGCTCACTTGACATGATTTCAGAAAGTTATACGTCTTTTAATGATTGTAGCTTCATCCTGGTGAGGAGAAAAACATGGGATTAGGAAATTACTGATATAAGCATTTTTATTATTTGTTTAAACATCCTTCATAGTATCATGTAAATAATGTTGTGTTTTATCTCTGACGGTTTCTGTTTTAGTGATGGGTGTTTAAAAGATAAATGGGACTAAATAAAAGAGAAATAAAAAGAGAAAACCTAACCATCATACAGTAAACTTGAGGTCTTATTTTAATCCAAACCCTGCATATTTTATAAAAAAAAAGTTAAAATTAAAACCACACACACACACACACACACACATGCTGTTTACGGTTTAGTTACTGCATTAACACTGTGTTATCCACATTTTTTATAGTAAAGTGTGTAATGTTTAGACACAATTTATCTTTATTCAGTAAATAATCCTAAAACTTACACATTACAGATTAATGTTCATGTACTCACTGTTATTACTCCCAGCAAATAACTTCACCATTTTCTCGCCACAAAAACAGACTTTACTCAATCGGTTTCACTTTGTACTGAAATATCCAGAGCAGTTCTTTCCAAGTACCCCTATCTGCAGCCCACAGATCGAGGTGGGGCTGAATCTGGGGCGGATCTGCATGTATCATTTACATTTAGGCATTTGGCAGACGCTCTTATCCAGAGCGACTTACAAAAAGTGCAATGTTTACATCATTGGATACATACTTACACTGGGTTAACTAGGTTAATAACTAAGTGCCATTTTCTTGGTTATTCCGAGTACTGGAGAAACAGATGCGTCTTGAGTCGTCGTTTAAAGATAGTCAAAGTCTCTGATGTACGGACATCTAGAGGAAGTTCATTCCATCACCTAGGTGCCAGAACAGAAAAGAGCCTGGATGAATGCCGCCCTCGATCTCTGAGAGATGGTGGGATGAGGCGAGCAGTGCTGGAGGTTCGAAGGGAACGTAGTGCAGTCTGTGGTGTGATAAGCAGAGAGGTAAGTGAGTGCTGGGCCATTTTTATCTTTGTAGGAGAGTATCAGGGCTTTAAATTTGATGCGGGTAGCTACAGGAAGACATGGAGGGAATGAAGGAGTGGGGTGGTGTGGAAAGACTTGGGAAGGTTGAAAATGAGACGTGCTGCTGCATTCTGGATCAGTTGCAGAGGACGAATCGTGGACAGAGGCAGGCCTGCCAGGAGTGAGTTGCAGTAGTCCAGTCTTGAAATAACAAGGGACTGAACAAGCACCAGCGTAGCCAGTGAAGAAAGAAATGGGCGAATTCTTCTGATATTGTAAAGAAGAAATCGACAAGAGCGAGTAAGGTTAGCGATGTGTGGGGAAAATGACAGATGATTGTCCACGGTTACCCCAAGATTGCGGGCGGTGGCTGAAGGAGTGATTTGGTTGTTGTCCAGGGATATCACAAGGTCTTGACATGGGGATGAGTCACAAGGGATAAACAACAGTTCTGTTTTACTGAGATTGAGCTTCAGCTGATGAGCAGCCATCCAGGATGAGATGTCTGCCAGACATGCTGAGATCCGGGTGGAAACCTGAGTGTCAGAGGGAGGAAAGGAGAGAACAAGTTGGGTGTCATCTGTTATCGTCCCGCCCACATGCCTTCCCATTGGTTAATAATGTCGAGATCACGTTACTCCCACAACTCATCTTATTAGTGGCAAACTAATGACGTTGAAACTTTCATTTCTGGTGTTTCTTTGCTGCATGGTGAGTGGGTCCACCTGCTACATTTTATGTGTAAATTGTTAATTTACAGTGTACAGTACTCACTCTTATTGCTGCCAGCAAATAACCGCGTTTGTCCGCCACAAAAACAGACTTTTCTCTTTCGGTTTCACTTTGTACTGATATATCCAGAGCAGTACTTTCTTCCTCCAGCAGGCGAAGCCTCTCTCTCTCTCTTTCTCTCTCTCTGGCACCACATACTATGTATGCTGTACACTGATTTAACACAATAACACTGAACACTATGAGGCGCCGTATAGGGCTTAAATCAAACTTCACTCATGCACACACATATGAAACACTTGCATATACATATATGAAACACTCACACATACATATTTACTACTAACTGCTCAAACAACTACATATGAAATGCGCGCGCATATACATACATACTTTCCGCGCACATACATACAAACTCTTCTCGCACATTCACCTATGAGATTCTCAGTGTAACCGGAAGGCATTTCAGTGTAGACGGACTTGTCGCTTCATTCTCCCTGAATGGTAGTACTGGTTTGTATCATCACTGCTCAATCACATGGCGTATTCAGAACTATCCACATAATGTCTAAATATTACAGCGGCAGAAAACGCAGGTGATGATTTTCAAAAAGAAAATTGAAGCACGGAATCTGTGGCTAATATGTCGGATCCTACAACAGAAACAAATACTGTTTTGTGAAATGTGTTTCCTCGCCTTCGCTAATATGAACAATAACTAACTTATCGGAATCCCACGGGACAAACATTGTTCCGACCCCCCATATCACCCACTTTTGTGGTGATAAATAAATCACTCGTTGTCTTCTAAACTGTCTCTTAACGGTCTATTTAAGAAACGCTACTACTAATCAGGGAGAATGAAGTTCATATACATTGAAATTACTACTCCCTACACCCTACACCCTACTCCCTGCGCCATGGTAACACAAGCATCTTGGATACCTGTTGCTGCTGCTGTGGAAATTTCACGCTACGGACATTAAATATAGATCATTTATTGAAACAAAAACTGATACTATAAAAAAATATATAACGTATTGTGGCGTGGGCGGGGCGGCGGCTGACGACCAGCATGCTTTGCGGGAATGTCGGTGTGTTCACCATGATGGGGAAAGGTGTTTGGGTTAGTGATTTCGGCCCTGTTTGTGTGTGTGGGGGTGTGTGACGTGTGAAATGTGCTCCAGTTCAGGCTGACGCTGAATTGGATGTAGGCTCCCGAGTGAAGGTGCTGTTCATGCTATACATGCTGAGTGCCTAATAAAGTACTCCCAGCCATTGCATTGGGCCGCAAATAAGCTCACTCGTCTCTCCAGCATTCTTTCCGGCGTAAAAACGCTACATTGGTGTCAGAAGTGGGATGGAGAGTAACGGGTTCGAGCGCACAACGGAGGACCTTCTGAAAATCCAAGCGGGCCGCCGAGTAGCGGAGCGACTACTCGCACAGAAGAAGCGCTTTCCCGACGGCGCTAAAGCGAGCACACCACGGCAACCAACGTGGAGCGGCGAGGTGAAAATCCCGGCGCTGGATCTCGGGGCGGAGGCTGACGTTGCGCAAGCGCCGGAGCAAGATACAGCTCCGCGCGCCATTAGCCGGCAAAAGCCGGAGCAAGATACAGCTCCGCGCGCCGTTAGCCGGCAAAGCGACTTGCCGCTGCGCGAGGCCGAGCGCGCTGAGCCCATATCGGCGGTACATCACGGCGGAAGAGCCGAGCGACTGCCCGCAGCTCAGTGGCGCTCGGTTCGTGAACCTAGCCGGGGACAGGGCTACCCGTCGCGGCTAGGCAACAAGCAACTCTCCGACATTTCGCGGCGAGGCCGAGGCATGGGACAGCGTACACCAGCAGCCGCTAAACTAGCGCCGGGAGGACGCTTGGGAAGCCGCGCTGGGCTTTACATTGACTGTGTGCTGGATGGCGTCTTACTGCGGGCGCTCGTGGACACCGGCTCCACTGTTTCGCTGCTGCGCTCTGGAGTACTGGGGCAAAGCAAGCGTGTTCGCCGACGGCCTGATCCTGCCTTCAGCATCCGCACCGTTGCTGGGGACTGCGTCAAGGTACGGGCGTGTCGCACAGCGCGAGTCCAGGTGGGTGGCCGAACTTATTTCCACGGGTTTGTTGTGGGGAATGTCGAGGAGGACTGCATTTTGGGGTTGGACATTTTGGATAGATGGGGTGCGGTGCTGAACTTGTCCAGCGGAACTCTGCGTGGTAACTTCGGGGTAGCCAGGTTGCTCGGACCCAAACCACAGCCGGACAGGTTAGCAGCACACCGGGAAATGGAACTCCCGGTAGTCGACGTAGAACCCTCGACGCAGGACGTTCCCCCTGTGCAGTCCTCCAGACCCTCCGGTGGTGATCAGCCGTCCGAGCCAGCGTGCAGCCGCGTTACTGCGTCACCCAGAGCGTCACCCGCAGTCGCTCCGCCGGTCTCACAGCTGAACTGTGAACCGCTCATCGCCAGGCAGAAGGGCCCCACCCAGCGCTCGCGGGCACCGCTGCAAGACTTTCGGGTGGGGGCACCTATTGGGCGAATGGGCGTGGACACTCACAGCCAGGGGCGAGATTTTGCTGCTGGCGAGCAGGTGTGGGTGTGTTCCTCCGGAAGGAGGAGGAGGGGGCTCTCGGCCGGGCGTGTGTCTCACTGGGTGGGCCCCTGTACGGTAATAGCTCGGCTCTCCGATGTCATCTACCGGGTGCGGTTGGCGGGGCGGGCACGAGTTTTGCTCCACCGGGAACGTCTTGCGCCTTGCCAGCCGCACGCCGGGGAAACATTGAACTCTGTGGAGGCCGGACCGCCTCAGGACTACGTTTGCGTTCATCCCTCACCTGCCAAAGGACGCCGGCGTTCCCACCGCCAGCGGACCGCCTCCACGCCTCCGAAACAAAGTTCTTCATGGTGACCAGGGACGGTCACAGCTCGGGTGGGGGCAGTGTGGCGTGGGCGGGGCGGCGGCTGACGACCAGCATGCTTTGCGGGAATGTCGGTGTGTTCACCATGATGGGGAAAGGTGTTTGGGTTAGTGACTTCGGCCCTGTTGTGTGTGTGTTGAGGTGTGTGACGTGTGAAATGTGCTCCAGTTCAGGCTGACGCTGAATTGGATGTAGGCTCCTGAGTGAAGGTGCTGCTCATGCCATACCTGCTGTGTGCCTAATAAAGTACTCCCAGCCATTGCATTGGGCAGCAAATATTATTTTATATTAATATTATTGGGCAGTATTATTTATTTATTTATTTTTACAGATTACTAGCCTATATAATACGAATAGTTTCTTAATTTCTTCATTTAAAATGTAAATTATTGTGTCCTATTTGTTTATTTAGAGTCATAAGCTGAGGAATCTGAGTGCGCTAATAAAGCATAGTACTTAGAGGAGGCCCCTTTAAGAACTTTAGTTGAAATGATGGTTTCTTCCATTTCTGATAAAATAGTACGAAATTTGTTCTGCCTTAATAGGGATTCAAAGAAATGCCGGACCCGCAGGTACTTAAAAAAATCTACAGAGAGGATATTAAACTCTGCTCTAATTTTTTCAAATGACTTCAGGGTATCACAAGCCAAAAGGTCTGAAAAGTCAGACACGCCCTTAGAACCCCACTCCGACAGCCCAATACTCCTAATCTGAATTGGAAAATCAGGATTAAATGCCAAGGGAGAACGGACAGAAATAATGTGAGGAATGCCCAAATATTTTTTCACATCTTTCCAAACCAGTAATGTATTATAAATAATCATATTATCAGTGAGATGTTTTATCTGATCGATATTATTAATAAACCAAAGAGATTCTAATCTCCTGGGATAACAAAATAAGGATTCAAAGTCAATCCATAAAGCGTCCTGCCTATTCATAATCCAGCTTGTTATAATTTTGAGTTGAGCAGCCCAATAGTAAAGCTGAAAATTGGGCAGCGAGAGACCCCCCAAATCTCTTGGTTTACAGAGTTTAGAGAGACCAACTCTCGGATTTTTATTATTCCAGATATAACGAGATATAGAAGCGTTTAGTGATTTAAAGAAGGATGAATTTAAATAACACGGAAGATTTTGGAACACATTATTTAGACAGGGCAAAACATTCATTTTTATAACATTGACTCTCCCCAAGAGGGAAGTCGGCAAAGAGGTCCATCTTTCCAAATCTTTTCTAATTTCTCGAATTAAAGGGGAATAATTTGTCTCAAATAAATTTTTCAAATTGGGACTGAGAAAAATGCCCAAATATTTAAGACCCCTATCTGAAACCTGAAAAGGACATTGTATAGATGGGTTACGGGGGCAATTAAAGGGCATCGAGACAGATTTTCCTAAGTTAACTTTGTACCCTGACATGGTACTAAACGAGGTTAAAGAGTTCAAAACTGCGGGTATCGAGGATTGTGGATTCTCCAGATATAAAAGTACATCGTCTGCAAACAAGGAAATTACATGCTTTTTCCCATTAACTGTGATACCTGTAACATCTGAATTAATCCTGATAGATTCTGCTAAAGGTTCAATAAATAATGTAAACAATAGCGGTGATAGAGGGCACCCCTGTCTGCAGCCTCTACGTACTGGAAACCCCTCAGACATCAGTCCATTCGTATTGACAGTAGCAACAGAATCTGCATACAGATATTTAATGATATTAATGAAGTTGGAGCCTAGCCCAAATTTTTCCAAAACTGAAAACAAAAAAGGCCACTCCACGCGATCAAAAGCCTTTTCGGCATCCAAAGATAAAATCGTTGCTGGCTTATTTTGGGTATTAAGATAGTGAATAACATTAAGAGCACGAGGAACGTTGTCCATACCACATCTAGATCTCTTTAGGAAGGATCTTTTCAAGTCTGCGAGCCAGTGCTTTTGTGACTATCTTATAGTCCACATTAAGAAGACTAATTGGTCTATAGGATGAGCGGTCAAGGGGATTTTTATCTTTTTTTAAGAGCAGGCTAATAGAAGCTTGTTTCCAAGAGGGTGGTATTTCGCCTTCCCAAATTTTATTAACAGCAGGTATAAAAATTGGGTGAATTTTAGGCCAGAATTTTTTAAAGAATTCCAATGGGAAGCCATCCGGACCAGGGCATTTCCCGTTTAGCATAGACTGAATGGCCGCCCAGATCTCCTCCACTGTAAAAGGAGCATTTAAGCTAAATCGATCTTCCTCTAAAATCGACAATAATGGAATTTTGCTTAGATAGCCGGCAATGTCTAGGCCTGTCGCTTTTGATTCCGAGCTATGAAGAGATGTATAAAAATCCCTAAAAGTTCCGTTTATAGTTAAAGGGTCTCTTAAAATGTTACCATTCTCATCCCGTATCGTAACAATTGAACGATCATTATTTTGATTTTTTAGTTGGTGAGCAAGCAGTCTACTGGATTTATTGCCAAATTCATAATATTTTTGTTTAAGAAAGAGCAAAAGCTTCTGAATGTGGCTGGTATGGTCCATACTCAGATTGGTTCTTGCATTCACCAGCGCTTTTAAATTTGAAACTGTAGGGGATTCCTTATGAATTTGCTCTAATCTGGAAACGTCTTTTTCAAGCTTTTTCCTATTCCCGTCCCTGACTCTTTTAAGGTGAGAAGTGTAAGAGATGAGATGACCGCGTAGAGTGGCCTTAGCTGCATCCCAAATCATGGCGGAGGATACTGGGGACTCTCTATTATCAGACCAGAATTGAGATAAACAGTCTGAAACAAAAAGACAAAAAGAGTCACTGTTTAAGAGGGATGTGTTAAACCTCCAGTATGAGGTTCTAGGAATAGTGAAAGCAGGATCTATCTGCAAATGTACTGCTGCATGATCTGACAGAGTAATACTGTCAATACGACAGGACTGGATCGCATTCAAAAATTGCTTAGGGATAAAAAAATAATCAAGCCGAGAATAAGAATTATGGGGGTGTGAGTAAAATGTATAGTCCCTTACTTTAGGATTTAATTGGCGCCATGTATCTATCAAACCTGTATCTATACATAATTCGTTAAGAACCTTAGATGATTTGGGATTCGATACATTTGCAGACGAGGATTTATCTAGAGAGGCATTCATTACACAATTGAAGTCTTCAGCTAAAAAACCTAGACCTTAACAATAATAATTAAACAAAAAAATAATATGTGATATGAAATTAGGCGAGTCAAGATTTGGTGCGTAGACATTTAGAATTGTTATATGATGATTATAAATTGAGCCTGTAATCATAATGAATCTTCCTTCAGGATCTGATTCCTTGTGCTCTAGGCTAAAAGGTAGATTCTTATTTATAAGAATGGCCACCCCTCTCGTATTCTGTGAGTAAGAAGAAGAGTGAACCTGATCCACCCAATCTCTCCTCAGCTTTAAGCTTTCAGTATCAGACAGTTTAGTTTCCTGGAGCAGTACTATGTCGGGCTTTTGTTTTTTCAGATGAGTTAAAATTTTCTTCCTTTTTATCACATGGCCAATCCCTTGAACATTCCAGGTAACAAGTACCCATCCCTATACTGTCCCCAAACGACAGACCAAAACCACCCCTAATGAAGTCACCAAACACATTAAACATACCGTAGTCCTAACTCAACTGAAAGATCACAATAACAACTTAGTCGCCAGAGACAACGTCCAAACCCCAGGTTAAATAGAAAAAACTTAAATCAGGGTCCCCTTTAAATAAATTAAAGAGGTGTGCTTAAGGAAACTGAAATCTTATATGTGTAACGTTTTGAGACCAATAACAGTACAAATAAATTAATAAAAATAAGAGAGAAATGAAAGATAATAGTAGTAATTATAATAACAATAACAAATAAGAGGATGGGTTCAGTTTCAACGAGTTGCACAGTCATTCAAAACTGTAAAGAGTGAAGGCAGGGACTTAGTGAAAGTCGAGTCTACGTTCCTCCAATACAAACAAAAACTAATGAAAAAAATAAATAAATAAATAAAATACCTCAGTCAAGATTTTCCATGAAAGCGGTAGCTGTCTCGGGACTGTCAAAAAGGCGAATCTGCCCATTATAAAGACAGCGAAGCCGTGCTGGATAAGCAAAGCCTCGATACATGTTACGACGGGCCATTAGTTTCCCCACGGCATCAAACTCGCGGCGTTTGCGCAAAACCTCCGCAGACAGGTCAGAATAAAACCGTAAGCTAGAGCCATTGTAGGAGATATCATGCTTCTTTAAAGCTGCCTTAAGCACCTCTTCCTTCTGAGAATACTTCGGAGGCTTGTTCGCCAGCAGGCTTGGAGCCAAAGTCCGATGAGCGCGTTCAATCTCCAGCGGCGGGAAGTCAGCAGGTAGGCCGACCAAACTTGGGATGAGATTTTGAAGAGAGGCCGCGAGCGGGAGATTGATGATCTTCAAATTTTTCCGACGTCCGCGGTCATCCACGCGCCTTTTTAAGTCGGTCGTCCGATTAGATAAGTTAGAGAGAGAGAGTTCAACCGACGCCACAGATGTTTTTATATCGCCCAAAGCTCTATAAATCGTGTCTAGCCGTGTTTCAACCGATTCGTCCATATTATTAACACGTGAGGCCACAGATTTTATTTCTGCTAGAATTTGATCAGTAGTTGCCATACCAGATGGATTTGAGGCAACGTTACTGGTTCCTTCGTGCTGGTCCTTGTTGGCGGAGCACGCGGTCGAACGAAGCACTGCTTTTTTCCCCACACCAGAGGACGAGCCAGACGGAGAAAAGATAGGAAATTCTTTTTCACGCTGTGGCTTTGGCATAATTGAGACAAAATTTGACCAATAATATGATGTTACTTAAAGAAAACGAGACAATAAGCCGAGGTTTGGAGAGAGCCAAGTCTCAAGCGTCCATCTTGCTCCGGGTCACGTGACCTTCACGACTTCCTTTTTTTAAAAAATAATTAAAAAAGTTAATTTTATCTTCCTCAAACTCATGCAATTGTTTAATTTTCAAAAGATGTCTACAAAATAATCAGTTCACACAGAAACCATGGTCTCCTTAGTATTCACTAGGTTTATAGAGCAGCAAAGGAAACCATTCCACAATGTGCATGTTTTGAAAACATTTTTGTTCGCTTCAGAACTCCTGACCTGATATTTAGATATACTATTCTTCAATAAATATATTTGTTTGACAGGAAAGCTGTGCGCAAACAGGAATATATATTATTAAAAAAAAAAAAAAAAAAGCACCCCAGAAAAAAGGGCACTTTCTCTCCAGGAATAAAAAGGGCAGGTGCTCAAGCCCCCTTTGATCTCTATGTGTGCACGTGCCTGTCCTCGATAATAATTATAATAAAAATATAAATTATTTTTCAAGTAAAAATTTTTCACACTCCAGCGATATGTAATGACTTATAGGAAATTATCCATTCCCTTTTCCGCTAAACTGAAGATCCGTTGTTCACTCGTTCCCTACACCGCTACAGTTGGCTTTGTGCGCGTGCACAGAAAGTATGTATGTACTGTATATACGCGGAAAGTATGTATGTATGTGCGCGCGCATTTCATATGTAGTTGTTTGAGCAGTTAGTAGTATATATGTATGTGTGAGTGTTTCATATATGTGTGCATGAGTGAAGTTTGATTTAAGCCCTATACGGCGCCTCATAGAACACCACAAACAAATAATATATATATCTAGACTACACTACCACTTAAAAGTTTGTACACCCCTGCTGTTTATTTCTCTCTACACTGTAAAACAATATTGAAGGTGTTTATAATCCAAATGAATTACTAATGTAAAAAAAACATACATTATATCAAATGTTTATGATTTATATGGTATATTAAACTCAACATAGTGCTACAAAATATAAATTACATATAAAGTACAAAAACAAAGACCTGTATCAGATAGATAAAAATTGTATGCATTTTATTTATAAATTTTTAACTATTTACAATCAAATGCACCCAAATTTAACTGCGGTTTCTGCTGTCACTTACTTTTGCACTTTTTCCAGTGTTTTGTCTGTGCTATTGTTCTCCATCTCTGTCTGTAACCAGTGGTCGAATTGTAAAAACAAAATTCAATAGGGGATGGTGTGGTCAGTTTAATAATACTGTTTTAAGAACAGTTTTATTAGGAAAATATTAAGCTTAATTAAATCAACTTGGAGCCATCAAAACAAAACACATGAACTTAAACATGCAATTGTCAAAACTATCATTTGATCTTTTCTGTTCCCCGAGCTAAACAAAAATGTAAAAAGACTCTGCATACTTAAGTAAGTAATAATAAGTAATTTAATTAGCATAAAGACCACAAACTTGGATCAGACTGAATGCGCAGCCGGCACCTCTGATCTGAAGCTAGGACTGTTAAATATTAGATCTCTCGCATCTAAAGCAGTTATAGTTAATGAAATTATCACGGATCAGGAGTTTGATATACTCTGTTTAACAGAAACCTGGATTAAACAGGACGAGTATGTGGCTCTAAATGAAGCTAGTCCTCCTGGATACAGCTACATACACCAGCCTCGGTTAACTGGTAGAGGAGGAGGCGTCGCAGTTATTCACAACGATAATCTGACTATTGTACAAAAACACGGACACAAATTGAATTCATTTGAAGCTCTTTATAGTAACATAAGTGTAGCTACAAATATTAAGTCAGCTCAGTCAATCCCGATAATCATCATTTACAGACCTCCAGGGCTGTATTCTAAATTTTTTTGTGAATTTGCAGATTTCTTCTCAAACCTAAACGTTTCTAAAGACAAAAGGTTAATTGCTGGAAATTTTAATATTCATTTTGAGAATCCAGAAGACCCTCTGTCCATACTGTCCATACTGGACTCGGTAGGAGTAAATCAGTGTGTAGTAGGACCCACAGCCGCGCTACCGCTTTAAACGTATATACACAACTACCAAACAGAGTTTTATCAGTAATCTCCCAGAGTTCCCAACTTCGATTAGATCACTGTCTGACCCCACAGAACTCGATCAGGCGACTGAATATTTAGAGTCGACATTTCGCTATACCTTAGATAATGTAGCTCCAGTTAAAAGAAAAAATTATTAGAGATAAAAAAAAACTTGTTTCCTGGTATAACGATCACACGCGCACTTTAAAACAGACCGCTCGGAAATAAGAACGTAAATGGCGTCAAACTAAATTACTAGTATTTCAAATAGCATGGAAGGAGAGCATCCTGAACTATAGAAAAGCTCTTAGTGTAGCTAGATCAACATATCTCTCTGCTCTTATAGAAAATAACAAAAATAATCCTAGTAATTTTTATTTAATGCTGTAGCCAAATAACCAAAAATAAGACCACTACAGAAATCTCCACAACAACATCAAGCAACAGTGAGGACTTCATGAACTTTTTTAATAATAAAATTGTAAATATTAGGCATAAAATTGAGGTTTTGAAAACGGAAAATGTAATTGATGCAGATGTTAATCTAGCCATGTCAGATCAGAACCTAGAATACTTTACTCCCCTTGAAGAGAATGAACTAATTTCACTCATCTCTTCTGCAAATTCATCAACCTGTATATTAGATCCTGTACCGACACATTTTCTTAAACAGATAGTACCAGCAATAACAGAACCCCTGTTGAGAATAATTAATTCTTCACTCAGCATTGGTTATGTTCCAAAATCTTTTTAAATTAGCAGTTATCAAACCAATAATTAAGAAACCTGACCTCGACCCCTGTCAGCTGTCCAGTTACAGGCCAATATCAAACCTCCCCTTTATCTCTAAGATTCTGGAAAAGATAGTAGCGGAGCAGCTATGCTCATATATACATAGAAATGGCATACATGAACTGTATCAGTCAGGATTTAGGCCTCATCACAGCACAGAGACAGCACACGTTAAAGTAGTAAATGACATCCAGATAGGGTTCCCTCTCTACTTCACATACAGATGTGTCCACAGCTGTCAGAATGATACTACAGACATGTTTACAGCCTACAAGTCAGGGACGGATTATGGGTTGTGTGGGCCCCTGGGCAAAACGTTTGCAAGGGCCCCCCTCAAAAAAAAACAAAAAAAACGCCAGCATTGTCCGGGATGGCTAGTTGCTACGTCATCATGCCACTTGTGGGTCCAAACTAGTGCGGCGTACGCGTACCGTGTTGTAAATGCAGAATGATATTGACAAAACTATCTTTTGCCGCTTTTTACCTCGGAAAAAGTGAAAAGAAGGTGGCTTAAGTTGATACAGTAAGTTGGATCTCAAATTATAATCAGTACAGCCTAATGCCATTACCTCACGTTAATGTTAGCACCAGGTTACCCATCTCTGTTTATAGACAACCAGATCGTACCATAACAAACATTATTTGTTTGAATTATCCAGAATGTGCTAGTTCGAAATGGAAATGTCTATAAAAGTGAACCAAAATGCCATGTACCTGTTATAGTCTGCAATTGTTGCTTTGCAGCTTTCCCAAAGAAGATAATTACAGTACATCCTCGTAGCTAGGGGGCAGTCATATCATGGGCAGGGCCGGGAACAAATACATTCAAGGACACCAACAGAATGAAGTGGTAAAGTAAGCGAAATCACAAATACTACCCACCCGGGGCACGGTTAGTGATCACACTACATGTGTACCGTGTCCAGCTGAACCATGCCAGAATCCACCTGTGTACCATATCCCCGTACAGAACAGAGTGATCAGGGGTGTAGTGGTAAAATAAGAGGTGAGTGAACTACGAAATTTTTTTCTGTGATCACATTTTGTGCATAAACTATACTATGATGGGCATTTAGTAGGGCTGGGCGATTAATCGAAAAGTAATCGAAATCGACAATTAGAACCTATAATCGATTAAATTTTCCCAGGTCGATTATTTTGATTACTTTTCCTTTAAAAACATTACCACGTGTGGAGTCACGTGACCCCGCTCCGTTACGTTATTTCGCCAACATGTCGAGCATGGAGAGCTTAAACACTGAGACAACTGAGGAACAAGAGCAGCTTGTACCAAAGAAAAATGCAGTCTCCGTTATTTAGACACATTTTGGCTTCAGTAAGGATGACACTGAACAAAATGAAGTCAGATGTAGATACTGTAGAAAACGCCCAAAGGTAACACACCACCAGTTTGTTTCAACACTTAAAGCACAATCACGTGTTATGAGGGCAAAAAAAATAATAAAATAATCGTTCATTAATCGTAATCGAGTTAAAATGTTCAATTAATCGAGATTTTGATTTTAGGCCAAATCGCCCAGCCCTAGCATTTAGATCAATTGAGTAGAGGGTAAACTCTAATTCTGAAATTTCAGAGGTGGGTAAACCGTGTTTACTTGCGTTTAGCCTCCACTACAGCCCTGGGAGTGATTACACTGGTCAAACTCTTACACTGCTACACTGGTCTGGGGGCCACTCAGCGGGCAGTAAACCGCCTCCATCCCACCATGCTACCGCTCCCTAGTCAGATAGCCCTCTGTAAGGCTGTTAACACGCCCCACATGCTCCCTATTTTCATGTCATTAAAATGTCATTCCTTCATGCCATATCTTACAGATTATTTTTTTATTTGTATTTTTTTTTCTGCAACCTTTGTAAATTGTAAATTTGTACACTTACCCCATATTTTACATTTTTAGTGCAATGTTATCCTATTGCAGTAAAATCTTGACACTCTACTCTTAGTTTTTGGTCATGAACAGTCGTATAAACATTTCACTGCATATCATACTGTGTATAGTCGTGTTTAAATTTAAATTGAACTGAATTGAATTTTAATTTCATTTCAGAAGTGTACAGTGACCACAGTAACAGCAAGAGGTATCCAAGTGTGTTTACCACCTGCCCTGCACATTTTACTGTTTTCCCTGCTATATCACACACACTTAAATTAAGGAATGGTTGTTAATCAGTTAATTAGTTAAAGCAGGTGTGTGAAATGTGCAGGACAGGTGTGCTCCAGGAACTAAGCTGAGAACCACAGAGATTCACCAGGTGTAATCAGAGAGAGATGGAGTCAGTGCGCCCTCTAGTGTTCCACTCTGAACTGCACAAAATAAATAAGTGAATTATGAACAAAACATAAAATAGAATAAGAAAGCAATAATTTTAACTAATAAAAAATTATTTCATGTTATCATGACATTTTCACTGATGTCTTTATTTTCAGACTAACATTTAATTTAATTTAATTTACAGAAATAATTACTATGAAAAATTATTTCAAAGGAAGTGATAACCTAAAACAGCCATTTTTTTTTTTACATTAAACTAGCATTAGTATGTACGCGTCATTGATGGTTAAAGAATTTATTTTTAAAAAATCTGCTGATCTTTAATGTAATCAGTGATATTATTATTATGATTATTATTATTATTATGATTATTATTTGAGGTTGAAGCCCACGTACATGTCTGTGTGTCTCTCTGTACAGCAGAACTCTCTGTCTAACTTATTAATACAAAGAAATCCCATTCTGTAAGGTTGAGTATCTTACGCCTTGTTTACACTAAGTTGTCCTTCTTTGGTGCTCAGACAAATACACTCCCTGTTCGGTAATCGGAGAGTGAATCACAGATGAGAAATGGAAAAAGGAGATCAAAGGATAAAGATGAAGTTTTGTCTTAAAACCACTCCAGCGTGTTAAAATTCACTTATACCACTTCAGCGCTGTTATTTCAGCCAAAGTGAAAATATGAACTAATCCCAGTCAAAATATTCACTTTATCTTTTCTAATTAATATCTATTGGTGCAGGTGTTTGTTTACATTGAGACAGTAGCGCATTAGTAGATTATTATGAAAATAGATTTTCACAGGCTTTTTATTAGACTTTTATTACTTTTATCTTAATTATGTAATCAATTATGGTAATTCTATTGAATTCATGTTACAGTTTTTCTCAGTTGCTTTGGTGCATTTCTCACAACAGAATTGATCTCTGCACCACTACTAAGGCTCTTCTCAAAACAATTAGCGCAAACTGCAAAACATGGTGGATAACTTGCAAAAGTGAGTCACTTCATCAAAAAGAAAAGTCAGTTGTTCAAAAGCAAGTCAGTTGCTCAAAATAAGTAGTCAATGCTTCAAAAGCAAGTCCCTTAATCAAAACAGATAATATATTCATCAAAAAGCAAGTATCAATCAAAGTGTCAATTATATCAATCAAAGTGTCAGGGCTGTCACAATCACAAGTCATTACACCAGCACCTTTGGTCACAAAATCAAATGGTTTGAACATGTTCTCATTGTGACGGATTTCTTTGTAGGTGCTTCCCAATGACATGTCAAGTCTGGACAGCATGCATGGCATGTTGAAAACCATAAATTGTAAAGGAAAATCAAGACACTTCATATGCACTCTTGATAATATTTAATTGAAACTGTTCACAGCATTGTGCAACTGGGGAAGTACAGTAAATCAAACATTTTACAGCAAACATAAACTCACTTAGACAGTAAACCTTATGAAACAAAAAAAAACCTGAAAAACAGACACTGCTGCATATCAATCATTGATATCTAGACGCTCCTGTCTGTCTGTCTGCCCACATATTTGTATCAACATCACAGCGAATGTCAGCTTTATCGATGCATCGGGGAAAGTATCTTCTGGAGTGTCGAATCCACCCTCTGCAGGACTCTGCTGTGATGTCATCACAAGCTGCATCCATAGCTGCTAGCAGGGTCATTTGGGTATGTGGATGCCTGTCATATACCTTCCACCCCCAGGAAGAGAAAAACTCCTCAATTGGATTTAGGAATGGAGTGTAAGGAGTAGTACATGGCCTAAACTTTTACAGTAAACAGAGGTACATATGCAAACATGTTTTACCTGTACATACTGGTGACGGAGCTCCTTCACTCGATCACTGTTCCATTCGAATGGTACTTTGTACAATTGCTTCATGGACATTTCATTCCGTCTGAGGACTCTGGTGGAAATTGATATTGACTGAATATTTCCGAAGATGGTGTCATCTTCTAAGACAGTTCTTTGTATTTCTCTCAGTCTCAAAGCGTTGTTTGCAGCCACCATTGCACAAATTCTTTCCTCTTGCTGCGGAGTCAAAAGTGGACCTCTTCCACCTCTTCTAGGTTGTCTGGCAGTCCTTTTTGAGATGCAGATGAAAAAACACAAACATAAATAAACGCAACCATGCTTACAGTAATTGTTACAGGACTATCATTCAAAACTCCTTTCTTTACAGCATTACTGTATTGTACCACAGCACACTATGCCACACCTGGGCCAAGTCTGCGCTTCAGTTACAGTACGTCTATATGTAAAGATCTATAAGGTCATGTCCTAATGCAAGTCTCCTGTATGACTATGAAAGTGCAGAGCAAATTAGTTTGTGCTGAATAACTACATTACAGTATGCTCACCTGTTTTCCCGACGAAATGTCTGAATAATAGAACTTACAGTAGTTCTCCCAACATTTGGCTGCACCCTTCGACCAGCCTCGGCCATTGTGAGGCCATGGTTTATCACATGATCCACAAGTGTTGCCCTGATTTCGTCAGGAACGTGTCTATGTGGTTGGCCTCTTCTTACCCGGTTTTGTCCTCGTCCTCCACCGATCCTCACCCCTCTTCCACAAGGCTGACGTTCCATGTTCTGCAGTTTTGTAGATTCAGTATGCACCTCATGCCAATCCTGTCTGTTGGTTTACATTATATATATACTTGTAGAGTAGGGGATACTGTAACGCGATTCACCTGTGACTGGGTAGAAGAGGCTTTTCATTGGTTGCAAGTTAGAGTAACACACCAATTTTCATTAGTATGAGATAAGGTTCACCTGAGAAAAGTAATTTATGGAGATTTTCATGGAGACTCCTTAAAAATAGGGTTTTCAAAATGGGTGTACAAATTGTTTGACAAGATGTTCAACAATTTTGACTGCTGTAAGCATATTTTAATTAAATATATTTGTGTATGCAGCAATGTAACAAAATAATAATATTAATCAACATAATATTAATCTTAGTGAAATAATATAAAGGTTAAGTGAGAAAAGCAGACAGGTTGTAAAACATAGCAGAAAGGGAATGGTTAGAGTGCCCCAGATAAGACAAGATAAGGTGCCAGGTGTCGGACTTGGCCTAATGAAGGATTGAAACAAGTGTTGGATACACGTATACATGTCTAAGTAAAAATAAAGACAAATATCCAAAAGACACACGATTACTTTTAGGAATACTGAGTTTAATAAAAGTAGACACAAAATTAAACTAGTATGTGCATCTACCAAATAAAGAGATGCTTATACATGGTCTGTCTCTTGAGAACTGTAGAATAAACCAGGAACAACCAACAGATAGAAAAAACCAAGGGCAAAGCAGGGAGGATAGAAAAATCCTGGAACAACCAACAAAAAACCAAGGACAGAAGAAATAATCAGGTGACAGACACCAAATAAGCACAAGGCACTAGAAACCAGATAAAAAGAGGGGCTAACGAGGTGTACGGGGAACTATGTAATAAACTATACACTGAAACTAAACTTGAAAGAATCAGGGGAATCTCCCTGCGAGACAGTGTGTGTGTGTGAAGATGGCCATGTGGGCAGACTGAACGGGCAGATAAGAAATAGAAAAATCAGAGACACAGAGCTAGTCTTGTGAATAAAATATTTTAATAAGAGTAGACACAGAATAAAAAGGCATGTCTACATGGTAATAATATAAAATACAAAGTATAAAAGCCCAATGTAAAATACAAAACATAAGGGGCCAGGGTAAAAGCGTCAGCAGAAATAAAATTCCTCAGAAGGAACACGATCTGAACTGCCCTGGCTGTCCGAATCATCCAAAGGGATGAAGTCATCAATGGAGAAGTCGCAGTTGGCTATAAAATAGAATAAAATGTATAAAAACATTGAATGGGGTAAAATAAGGCAAATAAGTAAAATAGTGTAAAGAAGATGCTTACCCATGGCTGGTCTCTTGAAAAATGAAGAACATACCAAAGAAAAACAAGGAAAAAGCCTTGAAAACAAGCGGCACCCCTATATTTTTATAAAAAAAGATATGAAAAGTGTAAAGATAATAGAAAATAATTATTAAAGAAGATGTATTATAATGGAGAGAAGTTGTAAGAGTCAGATAAGCGCAGGAAGAAGTCAAATAACGAGGTGTAAATATAAAGGGAAAGAGTTATGAGCATGGATAGGAGTCAGATAGTGAGGTGTATGACATAATAATGGTACAAGATAAGAGAAATGTAATTTTAATGGAAAAATTAATTGATAAAAACTGAATTATAATGGATTATAACTTTGCTGTGGTCAAACGAGGTGAAGGTACAGGGGAGGAGACTGGAGATCCCCCCTCTTAGAAACTGTATAAAAGGAGCATGATTTTGACTGTGAATTCAGTCTGGACTTGGCACTGCTTTGGTTCTGATCCAAGGCATGGCTAGGCTGGCTCATCTGGGTTCTTATTGCTGCAATAAAAGCCTGACTTACTTCATCCAGCTCTGCGTGGTGTAATCTTCTTTAATTCTTCCTTAATTCTCTTTGTTAATGACTTGTTAACTGATTGATATTTTAAATTAACAGCAACATCAACAGGTGGAAGAATTTTCTCCCACAGTGCAATGACACAAGCAATGAAATGAAGACTATTAGTTGTAAGGACAATGACTATTCAGCCGGTACAAGTATAGATAATTGTGACATTTATGATGAAAGCAAGGAGATAGTGATGAATAGCAAGTCAAAAGTGACCTTTCTTTAGATATTTGTACTCACTCAACTGCAATTGCCTTTGGACGAAATGAACATGAAACCGCCACAAGGTTGTGCCAAAACGACTACATGTTGTGGAGATTGAACTAACTATTGTGCAAAGTTGAATTCTGTTGTGAGAAATGCACCAAAGCAACTGAGAAAAACTTTAATTCTCTATTTTACTAATAAGCATGATGGTCTTGGTCTACTTTTAACCAATTAGAAAACAAGAGTTTTGTGTAGTGAACTATATAATTGCATGTAAGTCTTTGCTTGTTGAAAATATCTTAATTATACAGCAGCTCTGATGGAAAAGATTTAATCAGAACTCATACAGTACAATCGATAGACAGACAGACAGACAGATAGAAAGATAGAATTGGTATAAAGAAAGACAACAGGTCATTTGAATACACTGTAAAAAATGTCAGTAAATTTAACGGTAAAATATTGTATAAATGCTACAGAATAAAACCGTATTCCACAAAACATGCGATAACCGTAAAATTTACAGTCAAAAAAACGTAATTAGTTTTACAGAAGTAATACCTCACATTTAACAGTAAAAACATATAAAAATACGGTTAATTGCAGTAAAATCAACAATATACTGTATTATCCCTTACAGAAAATACATGAATTTTACATGTTTTTACATGTGCAAAAATGTGTTTTTGGAACATTTTTGTGTGAAACCCATGGGATCACATGTGCAAACCCATGAGATAAACATGATTATTTTGTTAAAAATTAAACCTGCTTGTGTTTTCAGTCAATGCTCTCTAAAAAAACATCCTGGAGAAAAGCGTTTCAACATATTTTTGCCTCGAATTTTTTGTAAACTGTACAAATTAGAAAAAAATTTAGTTGAAGAATACTTAGTTGTTATCATAAAATATTGTATTGTAGTGTTTTAAAAAACAGTAAACACACAAAAAAAATAACAAGGCAGGTTGTGCACTTTACATAATATAATTACTTTCATATACTCAAAATAATTGTATTTGGTGACGTAAAGTGTTTATTTTTTTCGATTTAGGGTAAAGTAATTTTGTAATTACGGTCAACTTGACCGTACAAATTCTTAATACGTTGTCTAATTACAAACCATTCATGTTAAGTCAACATTTCATACAGTACAGCAGGGGGCAGTAGCGAGACCCCAGCTGTCATGAACCGCTAATGAAACAGAAGAGCGAGACGATTCAAACTACACCTGCGCTGGAGTTAATTGACTCTCTGCCCGCGCGTTACCCCCTGCAGTTCTGTCCGTTTTAACAGAGGAGATCAACACACGAAAAGGTAAGATATTAGATTTTTTTTTTCGCCAGTACGTATTTTTATATGTGATAATATTGTAGCGTTTTTACGCCTGAAGAAATGCTGGAGAGACGAGCGAGCTTATTTGCTGCCCAATGCAATGGCTGGGAGTACTTTATTTAGCATACAGCCGGTATGGCATGAGCAGCACCTTCACTCAGGAGCCTACCTCTAATTCAGCGTCAGCCTGAACTAGAGCACATTTCACACGTTACACACCTCAACACACACACAACAGGGCCGAAGTCACTAACCCAAACACCTTTCCCCATCATGGTGAACACACCGACATTCCCGCAAAGCATGCTGGTCGTCAGCCGCCGCCCCGCCCACGCCACACTGCCCCCACCCGAGCTGTGACCGTCCCTGGTCACCATGACGAAGTTTTTTTTGGAGGCGTGGAGGCGGTCGGCGCTGGCGGTGGGAACGCCGGCGTCCTTTGGCAGGTGAGGGATGAACGCGAACATAGTCCTGAGGCGGTCCGGCCTCCACAGAGTTCGATGTTTCATCGGCGTGCGGCTGGTAAGGCGCAAGACGGTCCCGGTGGAGCAAAACTCGTACCCGCCCCGCCAACCGCACCCGGTAGATGACATCGGAGAGCCGAGCTATTACCGTACAGGGGCCCACCCAGTGAGACACACGCCCGGCCTTCCGGAGGAACACACCCACACCTGCTCGCCAGCAGCAAAATCTCGCCCCTGGCTGTGAGTGTCCACGCCCATTCGCCCCATAGGTGCCCCCACCTGAAAGTCTTGCAGCGGTGCCCGCGAGCGCTGGGTGGGGCCCTTCTGCCTGGCGATGAGCGGTTCAAAGTTCAGCTGTGAGACCGGCGAGACCAGCGGAGCGACTGCGGGTGACGCTCTGGGAGATGCAGTAAGACGGCTGCATGCTGGCTCGGACGGCTGATCACCACCGGAGGACCTGGAGGACTGCACGGGGGGAACGTCCTGCGTCGAGGGTTCTACGTCGCGACGGCGCTCCACTTGCTCGCAGTACCGGCCACGCGCTTTGCTGCCCGGCCGGCGAGGTAAAGCGCCAGTGTTAGCGTCACTCTTCCTGTGACGTAGCTTCCTGTTTTTCGTATTGTTCCCACGAAAGTTCCTCGTTTGTTTGTATCGGGGTTTAGATTACATTACCTTTCCTTGTTTATTCTAAATAACAACATTAACTAATTTTCAGGCTTTAATACTACTGGATTTTTGCCTTTTTCTGTTTGTTTGCTTTTTGCGCTTTTTCGGAGAACGCGCGTA
Organism: Clarias gariepinus; assembly: GCF_024256425.1. Classification (NCBI taxonomy): domain Eukaryota; kingdom Metazoa; phylum Chordata; class Actinopteri; order Siluriformes; family Clariidae; genus Clarias; species Clarias gariepinus. The sequence continues at coordinate 1,243,410 of NC_071106.1, forward strand.
TCATCTGAGAACAACAAGCAGAATCCATCACCAAATAACTAATCAGGTACGTTATCATGTCCAATATTCAGCTTGTTCAATGTGTGGAGTGCAGGATGTTTAGACATTCTTCCTCCGTCGTTAGAGGTAATTTTACTTGTGATAGATGTGTGTTAGTGAGCACTCTGACGGAGAAGATATTAGCGTTAGAAAAGCGCATCCAGGCTTTAGAGAGGGTTAAAGAGCGCGAGAGCAGTGTTATTCCCATAGCGGGCAGTCATGGTGCCGCAGGCGGCGATAACCAGCCCCCGACTCCGGCATTAGAGCCCTCACAGCAGGGCAAGTGGGTGACGACTTGGCGGGATACTTGTTCAGTCAAAGCTAACGCTAAGGCTAGCCCATCGGAGCACACCTCCTCTGCACTTCACGGGTCCAACTTCAAGGTGCTCTCCTCATGATGCACCCACTGAGAAACCTTAAAGAGCTCTGGTTATAGGACACTCTATACTGAGGCACGTGAAATTAGCTAGGCCTTTAGGGGCGCCAGCTGCAGTGGTTAGGTGTATCCCGGGAGCCAGAGCACCGGACATAGCAGGTAATCTTAGGGCTCTAGGACAGCACAGGTTCTCCAAGATAGTAGTACATGCTGGAGCTAACGATATACGCCTTCGTCAGTCAGAGGTTAGTAAGAATAACTTTATAGAGGTGTTTAAATTAGCGAAGGCGATGTCCGATGGAGTAGTATGCTCTGGTCCCATCCCAATGAGACGTGGTGACATAACTTACAGCAGTTTATGGTCGCTGAACCGCTGGATGTCCAGGTGGTGCTCCGAAAATAATGTGGGCTTTATAAACAATTGGAAGACCTTTGAGGGCAAAACTGGCCTGTTAGGGCGGGACGGTGTCCATCCCACTCTCATTTCCTGTAGTATAGCTCATAGTCTCAGAAGAGGCCTAGTTAATCGGTGACAATCCAAAGCCCAGGCCAGGGAGCAGACAGACAGGCTAAACCAAGCGTCTGCTAGCTGCATAGAGTCGTTACTCAGGGTTCACTCTATTGAGACTGTGTCTGTTCCCCGAGCTAAAATCAAATTTAGAAAGACTCAGAAAGTCTGTTTTAATAATTTAATTAACATAGATATTACAAACTCAGATCATACTGAATGCGCAGCCGGCACCTCTGATCTGAAGCTAGGACTGTTAAATATTAGATCTCTCGCATCTAAAGCAGTTATTATTAACGAAACTATCACAGACCAGGAGTTTGATATATTATGTTTAACTGAAACCTGGATTAAACAGGACGAGTATGTAGCTCTAAATGAAGCTAGTCCTCCTGGATACAGCTACATACACCAGCCTCGGTTAACTGGTAGAGGAGGAGGCGTCGCAGTTATTTACAACGATAATCTGGCTATCGTACAAAAACACAGATTTAAATTTAATGCATTTGAAATTCTCTATAGTAACAAAGTCAGCTCAGACGATTCTGCTAATCATCATTTCACCCAGGGCCGTACTCTGAATTTCTCTGTGAATTTACAGATTTCCTTTCAAACCTTGTCGTTTCCATAGACAAAGCGTTAATTGCTGGAGATTTTAATATTCATTTTGAGAATCCAGAAGACCCTCTGAGAGCAGCATTTATGTCCATACTGGACTCAGTAGGAGTAAATCAGTGTGTAGTAGGACCCACTCATAAAGCAGGTCACACTTTGGACTTAATATTATCCTTCGGAGTGAGTATAAGAAACATAATTACAATTCCACAGTCTGAAGTTATATCAGATCACTGTCTTGTCTCGATTAAAGTATCTCATAGTAATAATGTACGCACAGCGCCGCGCTACCCGCCTTAAACGTACATTCACATCAAATACCACACAGAGCTTTATCGATAATCTTCCAGAGTTATCAACTTTGATTGGATCGCCATCTGATTTCACAGAACTCGATCAAGCGACCGAATATCTAGAGTCAACACTTCGTCATAGCTTAGATAATGTAGCTCCAGTTAAAAGAAAAATGATTAGAGATAAGAAACTTGCTCCTTGGTATAATGATCACACACGCACTCTAAAACAAACCGCTCGGAAATTAGAACGCAAATGGCGTCAAACTAAATTGTTAGTTTTCCAAATAGCATGGAAGGAGAGCATCCTGAACTATAGAAGAGCTCTCAGTGCTGCTAGGTCAATGTATCTCTCCACTCTTATAAAAAACAACAAAAGTAATCCTAGATTTTTATTTAATACCATAGCTAAATTAACTAAAAACAAGACCACTGCAGAAATCTCCACAACAACAACATACAGTAGTGAGGATTTCATGAACTTTTTCAATAACAAAATCATAAATTTTAGGCAAAAAATTCAGGCTTTAAAACCAGACAATTTAAGTGATACAGATGATAAATTAAACACATCACATCAGAACCTAGAATACTTTACTCCCCTTGAAGCGAGTGAACTAATTTCACTCATCTCCTCTTCAAAATCGTCAACCTGTGAATTAGATCCGATACCGACACATTTTCTCAAGCAGATAGTTCCAGCAATAACAGAACCCCTGTTAAATGTAATTAACTGTTCACTCAGCAGTGGGTATGTTCCTAAATCCCTTAAATTAGCAGTTATTAAACCACTAATCAAGAAACCGGACCTTGACCCCTGTCAGCTTTCCAATTACAGGCCGATATCAAACCTCCCGTTTATCTCTAAAATTCTGGAAAAGGTAGTATCACAACAGCTATGTTCATATCTACATAGGAATAGCATACATGAATTGTATCAGTCAGGATTTAGGCCTCATCACAGCACAGAGACAGCACTCGTTAAAGTAGTAAATGACCTCCTAGTGGCCTCTGATCAGGGTTGTGTAACTATACTTGTGTTACTCGACCTCAGTGCAGCTTTTGACACTATTGATCATAATATTCTCCTTTACAGATTAGAAAATGTAGTAGGAATTAAGGGAACGGCCCTCTTGTGGCTCAGATCCTATTTGACTGATCGTTATCAGTTTGTAGATTTAGATGGTAACCATTCCTCATGTTCTTAAGTTGAGTTTGGTGTTCCACAGGGTTCTGTTTTAGGCCCACTGCTTTTTTCCCTTTACATGCTTCCTCTAGGCAACATAATTCGTAAACATGGTATTAGTTTTCATTGTTATGCTGATGACACACAAGTATACGTTTCAGCAAAACCAGATGAGAAAAACCAGCTTACTAAAGTTGAGCAATGTGTGCAGGACATAAGAGATTGGATGCTAATTAATTTCCTTCTGCTTAATCCTGATAAGACAGAAGTTCTAGTCATAGGACCACAAGCAGCTAGAAGTAAGCTTTCTGATCACAATGTGATTTTAAATGGCCTTTCTGTTCCATCAAGTGCAACAGTAAAAGACCTCGGTGTGATTATAGATTCAAGCCTTTCATTTGAAGCACATGTAGATAATATTACCAGGATAGCATTCTTTCACCTCAGAAATATTGCCAAGATAAGAAATATACTGTCACTGAACGATGCAGAAAAACTAGTTCATGCTTTTATCACGTCTAGGTTGGATTATTGTAACGCCTTACTGTCTGGTTGTTCAACTAGGTGCTTAAACAAGCTTCAATTAGTCCAGAATGCAGCAGCGAGAGTCCTCACTCGAACCAGAAGATATGAGCACATAACCCCTATCTTATCTACATTGCATTGGCTTCCTGTGAAATTTCGCATCGATTTTAAAATACTACTCTTGACGTATAAAGCATTAAATGGTCTCGCGCCGCAGTATCTGAGTGAACTGCTAGTGTCTTACGATCCGCCACGCCTACTTCGATCAAAGGATGCAGGCTGCTTGACAGTACCGCGTATTATTAAAACTACAGCAGGGGGCAGAGCTTTTTCTTACAAAGCCCCAAAGTTATGGAATAGTCTTCCAAATAGTGTTCGGGACTCAGACACAGTCTCAGTGTTTAAGTCCAGGCTAAAAACCTATTTATTTAGCCAAGCATTTTTATAAATAGATTTGCCATAGGTAAAGGAGCAGATCTGGGGGACTCATGGACGTAGAGTATTAGGTGAACTGGTATGTTTGGATGCTGTCTTCCCCACTCTCATTGATCACTCAGGTTTGTTGACGGTGAGGTGATTGGTTGCCTTACATCTCTGGAAGCCCTCATGTTTGTGTTTCCTTCTGGCTCTCCCTTTTTAGTTATGCTGTCATAGCTAGTCCTGCCGGAGTCTCTGCTTGCACCCTACAGTAAATATACATTCACTTTTTACATTGTTCGATTGTGACCATACCTAACTGTTATTTCTCCATCTCTTTGCTCTCTCCTTTTCTGCTCTCTCCTCTCTCTCTCTCTCTCCCTCTCTCCTATTTCCTCTACCTATCTCTCTGTCGAGCTATACATGTCGTCCTGAGCTGCCAGTGATCCAGACCCCCTCTGCCCGCTGGACCTCTCTAACTCATCCTGGAGTCCTGCTTCTGGTTGGAGATCTTATCACATGGATGCCCCCGTGTGGTCTGCCTGGAATGCGTGTGGTGACTGGGGTTGGTTCCACTTTTCCATGAAGGTGGTCCTGTCCTCGACTGATGCAGACTGCTGTTCTCTGAGGACCTGTGACTTCAGTCGCTCAATAGTTTAGGACTGAAATTTTTCACAGTCTACCTGAGCCTCCAGGAACAAACTGGACTTTAATCTTACACATCTCCTCTTATATTGAACTTCCAGTCTCGCATATTATTATGCACATCAATCCCTGCTATCTGTTTTCACCCAGATGAGGATGGGTTCCCTGTTGAGTCTGGTTCCTCTCAAGGTTTCTTTCTATTACCATCTCAGGGAGTTTTTCCTTGCCACTGTCGCTGTCGTCCTAGGCTTGCTCATCAGGGACAATCATATCATTTTGATTCATACACATTCACATTTCATACAAACTTAGTTCTTTTGATTGTGTAAAGCTGCTTTGTGATGATGTAAATCGTTAAAAGCGCTATACAAATAAAATTGAATTGAATTGAATAGCGCGCAGATTTCCCGCTCCGTCTGCTACCGGAAGTTCCGCCCCCCGGGTGTGTGCTGCTAACCTGTCCGGCTGTGGTTTGGGTCCAAGCAACCTGGCTACCCCGAAGTTACCACGCAGAGTTCCGCTGGACAAATTCAGCAGCGCACCCCATCTCTCCAAAACATCCAACCCCAAAACGCAGTCCTCCTCGACGTCCCCCACAACGAACCCGTGGGAATAAGTTCGTCCACCAACCTGGACTCGCACTGTGCGACACGCCCTTACCTTCACGTAGCCCCCAGCAACGGTGCAGATGCTGAAGGCAGGATCAGGCCGTCCGCAAACACGCTTGCTTTGCCCCAGTAATCCATAGCGCAGCAGCGAAACAGTGGAGCCGGTGTCCACAAGCGCCCGCAGTAAGACGCCATCCAGCACACAGTCGATGTAGAGCCCAGCGCGGCTTACCACGCGTCCTCCCGGCGCTAGTCTAGCGGCTGCTGGTGTACGCTGTCCCGTGCCTCGGCCTCGCCGCGAAACGTCGGGGAGTTGCTCGTTGCCTAGCCGCGACGGGTAGCCCTGTCCCCGGCTAGGTTCACGAACGGAGCGCCACTGAGCTGCAGGCGGTCGCTCGGCTCTTCCGCCGTGATGTACCGCTCGGCCTCGCGCAGCGGCAGGTCGCTTTGCCGGCTAACGGCGCGCGGAGCTGTCTCTTGCTCTTGGGATTTTCACCTCGCCGCTCCGCGTTGGTTGCCGTGGTGTGCTCGCTTTAGCGCCGTTGGGAAAACGCTTCTTCGCGAGTAGTCGCTCCGCTACTCGGCGGCCCGCTTGGATTTTCAGTAGGTCTTCCGTTGTCCGCTCGAACCCGTTACTCTCCATCCCACTTCTGACACCAATGTAGCGTTTTTACGCCGGGAAGAATGCTGGAGAGACGAGTGAGCTTATTTGCTGCCCAATGCAATGGCTGGGAGTACTTTATTTAGCATACAGCCGGTATGGCATGAGCAGCACCTTCACTCAGGAGCCTACATCTAATTCAGCGTTAGCCTGAACTAGAGCACATTTCACACGTTACACACCTCAACACACACACACAACAGGGCCGAAGTCACTAACCCAAACACCTTTCCCCATCATGGTGAACACACCGACATTCCCGCAAAGCATGCTGGTCGTCAGCCGCCGCCCCGCCCACGCCACAATATATATATAGTATTTAACTTTGACTTGCTTCTGTAGTTTTAGAGAGTGCTAGTGTTGTGTTAGACTGAAGTAAGCTAACGGATTTAGCCACGTGTCACAGACGAGGCTGAAGTTAGCTCCTTATTCGCCTCGTTACTAACGGGAGTGTTCACGTTGGCGAAAGCTGCGCAGTTTAATCAATAAAACGTTATTTTGGTGGCTTAAACCATTCTGGCCAAGCGAATATGTACTATACCATACCGAGCAGGTACCCAACTATATAGTAAAAGTGAAATTGTCCAAGCCCAGATTGATTTTACACTTTAAAAAGGATGGAAATATTTGACTATTTAATTGTATTATTAAATCGACTTTTGAATTAAATATTCGTTTTATTTAATTTTTTTCATTGTTTTTTTTTAAATGTTAGTAATTTTAATGTCAATTAAACTTAAGAACAGAATTTTCCAGTGTATCGAGCGCTCTGACTGATTAATGGATATGTATTAATTATTCAGCAATCACTATATTTTTACTATTTGCCTATCCCTTACTTGCTATATACACTCGCTAAATTATAAGTAGGAGAGTATGCTACTATTCAAACTGATAAATTTTAATTATTTTCTACAGCCCATTAATGATTGTAAAAATGTTGCACATAGCAATGATAACTAATAATAACATTTATTAAAAAATTACCCAAACAGGTATTAATAATACAGAGATACACATCCAAAATGCAATGACAAACTATATGGGATTATCCTAAAATTTTTTACAGTAAACTAATTTAATTTTCATTATCTCTTACATTTTTTCAAAAACACCAGCATGAGGTGGCGCAATGAAAATAAACAGCTTTTCTGGTGGAAATGTTGCTTCACCTCTTGTACATGAACAAGGATGAAGCAGAGACGGCCCTGTGTAAATTTGACACACTAGAAAATGTTGAAGAAAATGAAAAAGAAGATATTCTAGTGAATTTTTCATTTGTCTTCTCCAAAATGAAGGACATGCTGGTGTTTTTGGAAAATGTAAGAGATACTATGAAAATTAAATTAGTTTACTGTAAAAAAAAAAAAAAAATGACAAAACATGGAAATAAAGAAAAAAGGGTGGGTGGGAGGAAGAAAGACAGACAGACAAAAAGATAATGTACATTGTAAAAAATAAACCGTAAATTTTATGGTAAAAAAAACGGCAGCTGTGGTTGCCAGAACTTTATCGTCAAAAATACGGTAGCAATGTTATTAGTTTTACGGGATTGCAACCACTGTACTGTATATTTTACTGATTTTAATGGTTTTTTTTTTTTATTAAATTTTTTAAAATTTTACATTATTAAAATGCTGAGATCTGATTGGTCAAAGAACTCGAAAATAGAGAGCGCGCGTTTTAAAACAACACAAGCGGAACTGATGTAAATGTAAGAAAAGGATTTCAAATGTCAAACATGGACGAAGAGCCAACGACGTCGACTGAGCTTGATCCTGTGCCCTGCAGCTCTGGTTCTGAGAGACACCCCTGGCCTTATTTAAGCAAGTTATTGAAATTTAAAGGTTCAAAGAATGACTCCTGGCGTTTTCAATGTGTCAGGTGCCTACCTCAACGCAAAGAACTGTTGGCCTTTAAAAACTCCCCTTCAAGTTTAAAGAAACAGAGGTAAGACATGCAATGCGAATTATTAATATTTAGGTTACTAACTTGCTATGACATGGTGCTATGACTGTTATAGAAAAACGTTGTTAAGAGAAACTTCCTAAGTTTCGCACATCATGGACAAGCAATGAAAACTTGCTAAAGTTGGGCAAGTCATTTAAATAATTTCTTTGTCAAGCATTCATTTGTTAATAGAATAATAGGTAGTGGTTCATTTTAACCAATGTATGTTATTTTCAAAGCTAAGTGGTATTTTAAAAGGCTAGACAGAAATACTCTTCATTCAGGTTAGATTTTTTTTTTTGCAGGGGGACAAATGACACGTCCCGTCCCGTGGCGGCGAGACACAGGCAGAAGGAGGACAAGTGACCCGTCCCGTCCCGTGGCGGCGAGACACAGGCAGAAGGAGGACAAGTGACCCGTCCCGTCCCGTGGCGGCGAGACACAGGCAGAAGGAGGACAAGTGACCCGTCCCGTCCCGTGGCGGCGAGACACAGGCAGAAGGAGGACAAGTGACCCGTCCCGTCCCGTGGCGGCGAGACACAGGCAGAAGGAGGACAAGTGACCCGTCCCGTCCCGTGGCGGCGAGACACAGGCAGAAGGAGGACAAGTGACCCGTCCCGTCCCGTGGCGGCGAGACACAGGCAGAAGGAGGACAAGTGACCCGTCCCGTCCCGTGGCGGCGAGACACAGGCAGAAGGAGGACAAGTGACCCGTCCCGTCCCGTGGCGGCGAGACACAGGCAGAAGGAGGACAAGTGACCCGTCCCGTCCCGTGGCGGCGAGACACAGGCAGAAGGAGGACAAGTGACCCGTCCCGTCCCGTGGCGGCGAGACACAGGCAGAAGGAGGACAAGTGACCCGTCCCGTCCCGTGGCGGCGAGACACAGGCAGAAGGAGGACAAGTGACCCGTCCCGTCCCGTGGCGGCGAGACACAGGCAGAAGGAGGACAAGTGACCCGTCCCGTCCCGTGGCGGCGAGACACAGGCAGAAGGAGGACAAGTGACCCGTCCCGTCCCGTGGCGGCGAGACACAGGCAGAAGGAGGACAAGTGACCCGTCCCGTCCCGTGGCGGCGAGACACAGGCAGAAGGAGGACAAGTGACCCGTCCCGTCCCGTGGCGGCGAGACACAGGCAGAAGGAGGACAAGTGACCCGTCCCGTCCCGTGGCGGCGAGACACAGGCAGAAGGAGGACAAGTGACCCGTCCCGTCCCGTGGCGGCGAGACACAGGCAGAAGGAGGACAAGTGACCCGTCCCGTCCCGTGGCGGCGAGACACAGGCAGAAGGAGGACAAGTGACCCGTCCCGTCCCGTGGCGGCGAGACACAGGCAGAAGGAGGACAAGTGACCCGTCCCGTCCCGTGGCGGCGAGACACAGGCAGAAGGAGGACAAGTGACCCGTCCCGTCCCGTGGCGGCGAGACACAGGCAGAAGGAGGACAAGTGACCCGTCCCGTCCCGTGGCGGCGAGACACAGGCAGAAGGAGGACAAGTGACCCGTCCCGTCCCGTGGCGGCGAGACACAGGCAGAAGGAGGACAAGTGACCCGTCCCGTCCCGTGGCGGCGAGACACAGGCAGAAGGAGGACAAGTGACCCGTCCCGTCCCGTGGCGGCGAGACACAGGCAGAAGGAGGACAAGTGACCCGTCCCGTCCCGTGGCGGCGAGACACAGGCAGAAGGAGGACAAGTGACCCGTCCCGTCCCGTGGCGGCGAGACACAGGCAGAAGGAGGACAAGTGACCCGTCCCGTCCCGTGGCGGCGAGACACAGGCAGAAGGAGGACAAGTGACCCGTCCCGTCCCGTGGCGGCGAGACACAGGCAGAAGGAGGACAAGTGACCCGTCCCGTCCCGTGGCGGCGAGACACAGGCAGAAGGAGGACAAGTGACCCGTCCCGTCCCGTGGCGGCGAGACACAGGCAGAAGGAGGACAAGTGACCCGTCCCGTCCCGTGGCGGCGAGACACAGGCAGAAGGAGGACAAGTGACCCGTCCCGTCCCGTGGCGGCGAGACACAGGCAGAAGGAGGACAAGTGACCCGTCCCGTCCCGTGGCGGCGAGACACAGGCAGAAGGAGGACAAGTGACCCGTCCCGTCCCGTGGCGGCGAGACACAGGCAGAAGGAGGACAAGTGACCCGTCCCGTCCCGTGGCGGCGAGACACAGGCAGAAGGAGGACAAGTGACCCGTCCCGTCCCGTGGCGGCGAGACACAGGCAGAAGGAGGACAAGTGACCCGTCCCGTCCCGTGGCGGCGAGACACAGGCAGAAGGAGGACAAGTGACCCGTCCCGTCCCGTGGCGGCGAGACACAGGCAGAAGGAGGACAAGTGACCCGTCCCGTCCCGTGGCGGCGAGACACAGGCAGAAGGAGGACAAGTGACCCGTCCCGTCCCGTGGCGGCGAGACACAGGCAGAAGGAGGACAAGTGACCCGTCCCGTCCCGTGGCGGCGAGACACAGGCAGAAGGAGGACAAGTGACCCGTCCCGTCCCGTGGCGGCGAGACACAGGCAGAAGGAGGACAAGTGACCCGTCCCGTCCCGTGGCGGCGAGACACAGGCAGAAGGAGGACAAGTGACCCGTCCCGTCCCGTGGCGGCGAGACACAGGCAGAAGGAGGACAAGTGACCCGTCCCGTCCCGTGGCGGCGAGACACAGGCAGAAGGAGGACAAGTGACCCGTCCCGTCCCGTGGCGGCGAGACACAGGCAGAAGGAGGACAAGTGACCCGTCCCGTCCCGTGGCGGCGAGACACAGGCAGAAGGAGGACAAGTGACCCGTCCCGTCCCGTGGCGGCGAGACACAGGCAGAAGGAGGACAAGTGACCCGTCCCGTCCCGTGGCGGCGAGACACAGGCAGAAGGAGGACAAGTGACCCGTCCCGTCCCGTGGCGGCGAGACACAGGCAGAAGGAGGACAAGTGACCCGTCCCGTCCCGTGGCGGCGAGACACAGGCAGAAGGAGGACAAGTGACCCGTCCCGTCCCGTGGCGGCGAGACACAGGCAGAAGGAGGACAAGTGACCCGTCCCGTCCCGTGGCGGCGAGACACAGGCAGAAGGAGGACAAGTGACCCGTCCCGTGGCGGCGAGACACAGGCAGAAGGAGGACAAGTGACCCGTCCCGTGGCGAGACACAGGCAGAAGGAGGACAAGTGACCCGTCCCGTGGCGAGACACAGGCAGAAGGAGGACAAGTGACCCGTCCCGTGGCGAGACACAGGCAGAAGGAGGACAAGTGACCCGTCCCGTGGCGAGACACAGGCAGAAGGACAAATACATAACAGGACACACAAACTATGCGTGGAGCTGAAACTGGACACTAGAGGGAGACACTAGAGGGAGACAGAGACTGGAGAGAGACGGGACTAGGGCTAAAGACATGGCAGTCAGCTAGGCATGGCTTTTAGCTAACCATGGTTAAGATTGCTCTTAACCATGGCAGTCAGCTACACATACACCTAGCTAAACATGTCTTTAGCCCCAACACTTAGGTTAACTACACTTACCTAATAGCTCAACACACACTAGGGACTTGGGGCACAAAAACACAGAGACAAGGGATACCCAGTGGGTAGGCTAGGAGACATTCCAAGACCAAGCTCACTGGGACACTAGGGAGACAGGAAACACAGGATAGCTAGAGACACAAAGGGGCTATGGCTAGAAGCATGCTAGTTAGCTTAACCTAGATTTTAGCTACCCACACTTCTAGCCAAACACACCTATCTACTTACCTGTTCTAGCTAAACACACATGAAAACAAGGGGACAAGAAACAGTACATACATACACCTAGGACAGGACTGAATCAGCTCCACACACAAAGAACCACAGAAAATACACAGAAACATTGCCAATAAAGAAGCCCAAGTCAACACAACTCAAATCAAAAATATAAACTAAACAAAGAACAAAAACAAACCAAAACTAAAGCCCACACAACGGACAGTGGTGATACCAAAAATGCTCGACCCAGTTTCCCAGACTAAACAGCCATTTATAGATGGATTAACGTCTACCTCGGCTCAGGTGTGCACTCGCATCACCTGACCGAGGTGCCTGCTGGGAAACTGAGTCAGCCAACAAAAACTACAAATAAAAAACAGCGACCTCTGGTGGTGGACCCTTACACGCTTATTTATTATTACTTATACTATACTGTGTTTTTTACTAACTACTCCTGTCATTTTCTTGTGGCTTATTTCTAAGCTTTGACAAAATTAATGTAAATATTAGTCATGCCAATAAAGCACCTTTGAATCTTTTGAAAAAGATGCCTTTGAAAGACTGGCAGAAAGCCCGAAAGAAAAAAAAGAAAGTAACAAACAAAGGAGTGCATGATGGCAGTGAAAGGAAGAAACAAAACAGACAGACAGACAGATAGATAGATAGATAGATAGATAGACAGTTTGCCACTTTAAAACTTTTATATATACTTTTTTTCCCTCCTTCCCCCATACTCCTAAATTTCTATATTTTGTAATATTTTTATTATGCCCTTGTTTGTACAGTTTGTTTATTTTACTAGTTAAATTTATTTTCTTTCGTATTTCTTTTTATTAATATTTATTCCTTATATATAGTTTTATTTTTTATTTTTTTAAGGTCACTGTCGGTCGTACAAGCATTTCACTGCATATCGTACTGTGTATGACTGTGTATGTGACCAAATAAAATTTGAATTTGAGATAGATAGATAGATAGATAGATAGATAGATAGATAGATAGATAGATAGATAGATTGATTGATTGATTGATCGGGTCCACTGGACTAATAAAAGTGTGAAAATTGTAGGTTCTGTGTACCTTCACTTTGTCCTCCTCCTGTCTGGACCTGTTGTAAGTACTGTGTGTGTATGTGTGTGTGAGAGAGAGAGTGTAAGTTTGTGTTGTCTCACACAAGGTTGTAAACATTGTCATACAGCATTGTTGCAAAATTCAAGCACTGATAGCTGTCTGCTCTCACATTCCTGCACACTTTACCCTATGTCTTGTGGGACCCAATCTTTATTTGCTCCTATTCTATTGCATTTTTCTTTTAGAGGACCAGATGCAATAAATATTGCTTTGTGGTTACTTATCACAACTTATCCAGATGGCCAAAAGATTCTCTGTTCAAAAAACATTGTAGTTGAAATTGGAAAAGAGAAAGGCTTTTGATGATGATGTAGAGGAAGAGTAACTTTGAAGAAAATTTTGAGACTGAGTATCAGCCAGTTCCAAAACAGGCAAGACACAGAATCAGCCTTTCAGCAGACAGCTCCAGGACCAGAACAAGACCATAAGCAGCCATCTCAGAGCAGAATCAGAACAGGGTCTTTAGCAGCAAGCAAGTGAAAAAATATGTATGTCAAAAAATGGTTGTCTTGCCCAAGAAATGAGCCACCATGCAGGGCTGCCATTAAGATAAGAATGCAACCAGGGCCAACAGGGATGGCAGTTTCTCGTGTGCAGGACATCAAGTCTTCTTTTGAGCTTTTCGTCCAAGATTCAATCCAAAAACTATTCTGGATTGCAATAGTTTACAAGGAAGGCATATGGAACAAGGGGAAAGGAGTGGGTGCACCGCCTCCCCCTATTTTACAACCCTGGGCCTATTATTCTAGGTTGCGGCCAGCAACAACAAAAAGAAGTGCTGTGAAGTGTGTGGACCCAAGATGGACAGAGAAACACTATGTACATGCATCAAGAAGTACATATGCACCACATACGCAGTAAAACTCTGCCCATCATGTGTTCAGTGGGTCTGATATGTTGGCTAGATTGGCATGGTTCAGCTTGTGTTGTGTAAAATGATGTGAAATGGTTAAACTTCTAATTAAGTTCATATAAATCAAAATAGTTGTTTGATTTGTAAATAGTGTTGGAGGATGTTACTTTTTAAAGTAACTAATTACAAAATTACTGTCTTTTAAGTAATCAAATCAAATTAAATTAAAATTTTATTTGTCACATACACAGTCATACACAGTACGATATGCAGTGAAATGCTTGTACGACCGCCGGTGACCTTAAAAAGAAAATAAAACCTATATATAAGGAATAAATATTAATAAAAAGAAAAGAAATACAAATGAAAAATAAATGTAACTAGTAAAATAAACAAACTTTACAAATAAGGGCATAATAAAAATATTACAAAATATAGCAATATGGGAGGGGAATATATATATAAAAATTTTAAAATGTTTTAAAGTCGCATTAAAATGTTTTAAAGTGGCAAAGTGTCATGTGCAATGGCAGATAAACATGTATTGTATAAAGTGACTTATGAAAAGTGTCATGTGCAATGGCTTCAGATATATAAATATGTATTGCATGAATGTGTCCATGATTGTCCAGTCATTGTCAATGTTTAAAAGATATTACTCCTGTGTGTTGGTGTGGTTGACAGACCTTATCGCCTGCGGGAAGAAGCTCCTCCTCAGTCTCTCTGTGTTGGCCTTCAGGGAGCGGAATCGCTTCCCAGACCGCAACAGAGAGAACAGTCCATTGTTGGGATGGCTGAGGTCCTTCACTACCTTCCTGACCTTGGTCCAGCACCGCTTGCTGTAGATTGAGTGCAGGTCAGGGAGCTCGGTGCGGATGATGCGCTCAGCTGATCGCACCACCCTCTGTAGAGCTCGTCTGTCCTGCATGGTGGATAATCAGTTACATTACAGTGTTACTTTCTGATAAAAGTAACTTGTTCGAATACTTTTCTGTTGCAGAAAATTAAAACTCCTTTGTGATTCTTTATGCATGTTGTTTTAATCAAGACCTTTATAATTATTCTACCATCATCACTCAGCCAAGTTTGGCCCATAATCTGTTAACTACTAATACCCCTATCTCACCTATGCGGTTTCGCGCAGCGGCCATAAGTACGGTTTATCATGAGTCACCACAAGTTTTGGTGCTGTGATTAGGTTTCCATCTTTCCGCGCGTCGGTCCTCATATAGTCAAACCACATAGGTAAGATAGGGGTATAACAACAGGAATAACAGAGGGGGCAGGGCTTGTAGGATGAATTTCACACTCACACACACGATAACGGATTGGGAATCACTGCTGTCTGGCTCACGGATTGCATAAATTGTCTGAATAATGGATTACATTTTAAAAATATAACTAAATAACTGAGTACTTACTATACAGTAAATGGTTGACCTAGCGCATTAGATTACTCGTTACATCAAAAAAGTAATCCAAGTACTCTAACACGTTACTTTGTAACACCTTACACCCAACACTGTTTATAAATCTGTTGATTTTCACTCATATTTTGGTAATATCTAACATGTTTAATGGATAGATATGACTGTATTATAGCTGGTAAATACAATAAAGAAATTGTTAGTGATGGTCATAAGATGGAATGATGGTACTGACCCATAAAGACTACAGTAACACTGTTCACTATAGAGGCAGGAGGAGGCCTTTAAGACTCATAATTAAACTTAATTCCCTTTCCATTCTAAAAAAATATATAGTAATGAAATGATAAATAAGTATAAACACTATTCGACAGTCCTTATGTGTCCTGGTGTGTTAAGTTTAATGCTCAGTGTTCATCCTGGTTATTGATGTTAATCTGATCACTGAACATTTACCTCAGAGACACCACGATGACGTCACGGGCTCGGCTCAACAGAAACACCACCAGATTGTATTATTATTTTGTTATTAATATAACATAATGAGTCATAGTCAAAGTGAGCCATATATTATATTTAAATATATCGGTATATTTATATTAATTTAAATGAATTTGATGTTTATTCGTTTGTTTTTGGGAACAGAACGCTGTCGCGTGAAAAGGGAAAAGGTGCATTTTCTGCGCATGCGCGCTGCGCGTGGAGGTCGTCGAGCTCGCGCGTTGGCTCGCGTGAGGAGAAGAGGAGGAGGAGGCGTCGTGCGCGCGCGCGGCTAGCTGCGGAGGTTCCTATGTTTTTTAATCAGCCTGGAGCTAGCGGCGTAGCTAACTGACAGGAACGCCGAGACAAACAGAACAATGTTAGGGTTTTATTTTTAAAATAACAGAAAAGAAAAAACCCAGCATATAACAGCAGAGGGACTCGAGCTGGGTCAGTGTTTAGTGTTAATCAGGACACTGACGGTATTTTATATTCCTGTCAGAGGCCGAGCGCGCGCACGAGAAAGAGAGAGAGGGAGAGAGAGACTGAGAGAGAGAGGGATGGGGTTCCCGGTTAGTGTATAGATGGAGAGAGCTGAGCTGAGCGTCGTGTTCATTTCATCGCAGTGAGTGATTACAATAATCCCCCCAGGGAGACAGAGAGAGAGAGAGAGATGCATCTCCACCAGGTGCTGACGGGGGCGGTGAACCCGGGTGACTGCTGCTACTCGGTGGGGAGCGTCAGTGACGTCCCGTTCACGGTGAGTCTCAGCTGCTACATGCTAACACCATCGGCTAGTTAGAACCGGACTGAGGCTGGAATCATCCAACCGAACACACACACACACACACACACACGACTGATCAGCTGTGAACTCCTGTGTGTGTGTGTGTGTGTGTCACCAGACCCCCATGTATTAAAGATACCCTTTATATTTGACCTCTAATAATCCGAACTCATGTATATAATCATTTAAATCAGTGGAGTGATGTTTAAATCCGGATTTAAAACCCGAGTATAGAAATAAATGTATTAAAATTCTCGAAATACTTAAAATCTGCCGGACAGTTTTGACGTCACTAGTCACGTGATTCAGGCTTCAGTTGTTTATCACGTGGACCTCACAGCAGAGTGAGATGATGTTTTTTCAATATATCTTAGATAATAACCTGGGGTCAGAGTGCAGGGGTCAGACAGGATACAGCGCCCCCTAGAGCAGATAGGGTTAAGGGACATGATCAAGGTAGGTGTGGTAGTGTTGGGGCTCGAACACCCGACCTTCTGATCAGAAACTCAGTAACATACAGCATACAGCCTTAACCATTTAAAGTGTGAGAAATGTGTCTGTCACCTTGCACCTTTATGGTTTGGGGTCGATTCCCGCTTTGGGTCTGTGTGCATGTTTTCTCATTGACTGGAAATCGAACCTGGACCTTCCACATGGCACACAAGAAATTACCACTGAGCCACAGATGCGCCACCCCAATATTTCAGATTAGGCTAATTGCCGTTCCCAAATTCCTCATAATGTGTCAATGAGTGTGTGTATATGTGTGTTAGCCTTGTGGTGAATTGTCCAGGGTGTACCCTGCCTCATGCCCTAAGTCCCTTGAGATAGACTCCAGGCCCCACGTGACCCTTCATATAGGATAAAGCGGAATAGACGATGAGTGAGTGATGAAAGTGAAACAGAAAATACACCACAGCAGTAGCCTCGATCATGTGATCACTCTTTTTTTTTTTTTACATATATCAGCACAAGTTAATATTTGCACAAATTAGGGTTTTTTTGTGCAAATGCTGCAAGTCACACACGTTTCCAAACCACAAGCACTGTTTGAGTCTTATTTAAAAAAAAAAAACAAGGAGGGTTAGATAAGAATAAACGTTGAAATAGAGACTTCCAGAGTGACAGCATAATGTTTTTAGTATCATATTTTTATATTTATAAGTGGCATGTGATGTATGTATGTATGTATGTATGTATGTATGTATGTCTATGCATAGAACGTAATGTTAAATGTTGAGGATGGTATCTGGTCTGTTCCTCTGTGTTCAGCATGATGCCTGATATGTTCAGGATGCCATCTGGCTAGACGTCTGGGTGTCCTGAATGACATCATACACAGCATCATATACTTATACATTTACCACAATAACGTTTAATGTGTTTGTTGTGATGTTCAGTGTGACAATCAGGCATTAACGCCTCCATGACACTCATTTTTCTGAATCCTGTTCCTACAGTTTGAATCTTCTCGAGTCTGAAGCCGATTCTGTTCTGTCGCCTTCGACAAGGTGTTAATAAGATCTTACAGAGAACACACAGTCTTAATTCTCACCTCCGGCAACCACTTTACAATTTCATGTTTTGACGCTCGCGCTTGGATTTAAAATCAGTGTGTTTTATTATCAGTTTTGTTGTTGGTTTTTTTCATTTTGTTTTCGGATTTGTTCAGTTGGTTTTTTTAATTTGCATTGCACTTCTCGGCCAGTCCGATACAAACCGGAAAAGGTAGGTATAGTTGGCGAATAAAATGCTAGTTGGGCGAGACATCTGTCACTCAAAATATACAGGAAGTACTGTAGTAGCGGTAGATTAGTGTGTGTATGAATGTGCAAACATTATTGTGGTTTCAAATATGGCGTACTTACGGTGGCCCTGAAGTCAGTTTTGTTCATTTGTTTTGAATTTCACGGCCATTTAAAAAAATTTTTGGGGGTTTTGTTATTTGTTTTTGAATTTGTTAATTTGTTTTCCGTTTTGTTAATTTGTATTGCACTTCTCGGCCAGTCAGAATATTAGTTATTTTGTTTTCAGTTTTGTTAATTTGTTTTACTTTTCACGGCCACCGTAACTTGCCCTACATAGGGCTTTTACATTGCTTTTTCACTCAGTGTAGTGGCTTAAATGTCAGTAGGGGCCAATTTCAATAATCTAGAGTTAGATCATCTGCCCTTCTAGGGAGTAACTACTGTCTTTCACACCCTCTGTAGTGCACTATATGTGCGGTTGGTGGTGATTTGTGATGCAGCTCTTGTGAGCCATGTTGTGTGTGTGTATTGGCAGTAGTTGCCCACTACATTTCCTTAAGGGACCCTTTCACCCTTTGTAAGTGATCTAAGTAGGTGCGCACACACACACACACACACTAGGTAGGGTGTAGGGATATTATTTTATACCCTACTCCAGTTACACATAAATCACAAATCCTTTCCTAATGTACTGAAATAGTGCACTAGATACAGAGCAGGGTGCTGTGGTTTGAAAACCAGCGGACTTCTTCTTTCCCCTGTGTGAGAGTGAATCAGTGACTAGCCGGGGGTTAAATGTATTTGCCCCCCTGTATTAAGGGCCCTCGATGACTGCGGCAGAGATTTATGGTTTTAGAAAGAGGAAGTGAGAGTCGTGTATTGCAGAGAGAGAAATATTCCACAACCACACGATGACCCGGTGTCGGTGCATGTGTATTTCTTCACACACACACACACACACACACACACACTGTGTGACACATTGATAAACGTGTTATTGTGCACTTCTGGTCTGTAATTAATTGTCTCGTCTGATTAATCTTTAATTACATTTAACCTTGTATAACAGATCTGTCAGTGTAATTATATAAAACTATAATCAGACATCCTGCGTGTCATCTCACACACACACACACACACACGTATACAGGGCTTTAACAGAAATAATACACATGCTCTTGTTTGTGTGTTTGTAGGAATAATTGAATCTGTAACTTCTCCTTTCCACTATGTGTGTGTGTGTGAGATTTGGGACACGTCTACGCCGGAGTGATGTAGAGTGATGATGATGTCGATGTGTCTGAGTCTGTTGTGTTTATTAGATATGATGATGAACAGACACGTCTGAGGTTCACTCGGTCTGAACCTGAGGTTCTTTATGTTGTTAGGAGCTTGAGCTGTGTGTGTGTGTGTGTGTGTGTGTGTGTGTGTGTGTGTGTGTGTGTGTGTGTGTTACATAACTCTGCTATGATGATAAAACAACTCTGTACAGTGAGGTATTTCACTGAGGTTTAATATCTCTGAGCTCTGACTGAATCAATGTGAAAGTCATTTCTCGTTGCGCTGAAACAGGCAAAAGGAGGAGAAATGTGAAATATGTAATAAGTATAGAGAGTAGGGATTAGTGTTAGACAGCAGGAAGTGTGAAGGTGGGCTTTAACAGTAGGGTGTAGGGGACAGGGAGGTAGATAATCTAGTGAGTGAGTGTTTCTCCTCAGACCCCTCCTCCCTCCCCCTCAGACGTGTTTTGTGTTTCTCTTCAGTTCTGGTCTCATGACTCTGCTCTGTATCTCGTGACCCCGTGACCCCGCGTGTCAGAGCGTCAGGGTTCAGATCCTGTAGGGTTCTTTTACACGTGATGTAATCAGCTCTACTCACACTGCAGCTGATTACATGTCTGTACTCCTCTCTTTAACACACACACTCACACACACACACACACACTAATCTCTCTGTTCTTCTGATTCACTCACACACACACACACACACACACACACACACACACGCACACAGAGCAGTGATCAGGTCTAATCTACACCGTTAGGGCGTGGACCCCCAACATCCCTCTGCACTCCTCTACACTCGTGTGTAAACACTCCTCTACACTCATGTGTAAACACTCCTCTACACTCCCCTACACTCGTGTGTAAACACTCCTCTACACTCCTCTACACTCGTGTGCATCAGGAGTTCAATGTCGCAATCATGTGATTTTTTTTTATTTATTTATTTTTTTTTTTAAGAATCTTTTTTTACACGCTTCACATAAATCAGGACTTCGGTTTTGTACAAATGCCTGAAGTCATGTGAAAAAGTTGGACTTGTGTCCGTCTGTATCGTAGTTTATATATTAGCTTCGCTCTCCCGTAAACAGGGACAGGAATCTAGGATATTATCACAATACCTCAGTAAACATTCGAGTCAAATGGTATCACGATTTTATACATTTTTCAATTTAATATTACATCACCCCCCCGATTTAGTTACAATTTTAAACCTTTAAAAAGTCTAATGAGTAATTAAATGTCGCCTGTTCCTTATAACATTAGTTTTTTCACTTAAAAATCCACACGTGCTGCATTTAAACACTACAAATTAACTTCAAATACGAGAGTTTAACTTTTAACTTCACGTTAAATTTACACAAAGCTACACTGTTACTGAGCAGCGTGTATCTCTGTCATAATTATCATTTCTAAACAGATTTGGTGAATAATTCACACTGACCTCACGGGATGAGAACGTGTGTGAATAGTTCAGAGAGCGCCACCTGTAGGACTATAAAGAAACGATGACGTTTTATCTCCTCAAACAGAGAGTGCATTAAACATTTGACCACTGTGTGTGTGTGTGTGTGTGTGCGTGTGTGTGTGTGTGTGTGAGATTTCAGTAGTTTCATGTTGACGAGTCGTGGTGAAGTGTGTAACTGTGTACTGTACTGATCGTGAGATCTGGGTCGCTGTAGTTGTAGCAGACGTGAAGGCTGAGTGTGTGAGATGGAGTGTGTGAGTGTGTGTGTGCGTGTGTGTGTGTGTGGAGGCGTCTGAGCTGAATCAGCACCGCTGCAGCTTTCAGCCTGATGAGGAAACCCTTCTCGGGGCCAAACACTGCTTCTCTACGCTGTGACTGCAGGACGACTTTACAGTCTCCTCCGAAAGTAACGGAACGCCAAGACGTCCTAAAATAAATGTCAACTTTAATACCGGGTCATCAGTTTGTAACCATCGAACCTTAAACGTGTGAAGCGTGTCGTTCCAATACTTTTGAGTAGGCCTGTGAGTTAAGAAGTTTGAGAAACATGGAGCCTTCACGTGAACGCGATGTCACTTCTACATCAAATAGTGTAGAATTTATTCTTTAATAATGACTATATGCATTCTTACAGAAATTGACACACACACACACACACACACACACACACACACACACACACACACTCACTGTGTGTAATCCCCCGCTTAGCAACAGAAGTGAGACATTTTCTTTGTCAGTGTGGTTTTTGCGCCTCGCTGCTGCTTCCTGAATTTATGATAAAACAACAGAACGCAAGAGAACCCAACAGAGCACACACACACTGCACACACACACACACACACTGCACACACACACACACACACTGCACACACAC